>NC_060121.1:881632237-881937445 GCF_021461395.2 Schistocerca americana
GACTGTCTTTTGGGATTCGCAAGGGATAATCCTCATCGACTATCTGGAAAAGGATAAAACTATTACAAGTGAATATTGTTCATCGTTTTTGGACCGTTTGAAAACCGAGATGCAAGAAAAACACCGGCGATTGGACCGCAAAACGTCATTTTCCATCACGACAATGCACCAGCACACACCTCAACAGTTGTGGTCGCAAAATTAATTCCAAATCGTTTCAAATCATCCCTATTCTCCAGAATTGGCTCCCTCGAACTACTATTTGAAGAAATGCCTGGCGGGACAAAATTTTATTCAAACGACGAGGTGATTGCAGCAACTAATAGCTATTTTGCAGACTTTGGCAATTCCTATTATTCGGAAGGGATCAACAAATTAGAACAGCGTTGGACGAAGTGTGTAAGTCTAAAAGGAGACTATGTCGAAAAATAAAATAGGTTTACCCCAAAACACGTTAGTAGTTTTTAGTTTTGCCCCTCGTAGTGGGCGAGATTTGAGAGCGCCAAGATGGTAGATGCCTGGTGCACAGGTGAAGCCACCGTCTGCACTGATGAACCAAAACGTCGTGTTCATCTCCTGCTTGACTCCGTGTTGATGCACCTTTATAACGCAATATAGCAGCGATGATGCGTGGTAGGGAGTCTGAAAGTCCTCGGTAGGTTTCCAGAGGTTGCACCAGATGTCTATACTCACAGGTTACGTAATTCGCGCATGTTACTCGCCGTTGGTTCGTGGGCGCAGAGTTAGCGCCCGACGTCGGCTTCACGTAAGGCGTAGTCGGTGGACAAGACATCAACGTGTATTCGTTGTAACGCTCTTCAATCCACTGTAGCGCGATTCTGATCTTGTGACACGGACAGTTGTGCTCCTGGAACACGTCATCGCCGTGGGATGCCATCGAGCACCAATGTGGTCCACAACAATCACGCAGTGCACAGCCGTCACTACGGCTTTGATAACAGGAGCACTGGTGAACATTCTCCATAGCAAAACACTGTCCGTCAGTGGCGCGGTGCCCATTTCGAGGAGCCGTTCGCCTGAATGACGGGGTTTGTGGACACAAACGTCGACCTGCTGTAACAGTCAACTGATCGTGTTGATCCCAGGCTAACTACAATCGACATTTACAATGCTGTTTAGTCAAGATGGGCAACAATGACCACGTACAACCATGTCCAATGAACGATATGCTCCGGAACAACTGTGGTTGCACCAGCATTGTACCCCATCGTCAGAGTTGCGACAGATCGCCGCTTATCCTACTTTACAAACCTCGTACCACCAATTTCCGTGGGGAGGCGTGGGCGTGCAGCAAGTTTCCATCATCCACTTTCCACGGCTGCCCACGACAGTAGCACGCGAACAGTCGAGCAGTCTCAACGTCTCTGAGACGCTCGTTCGCAGGCGCCGGGCCACAACAATCTGCCCTTATGTCTAATCCGCATATGTCAGTGCATTCCCCCATTCTCGGCCCGTATCGTCGCTGGACTGATTCCCCACTCATATCTGGTTCATTTACATAGTTTCCTCGTCGAGTTTCGTGTCCGCAACGCCCCACGCGGCATTCACTCTGGGGGTGGGCTGTGATCACAGTGTTTTAGCTACTAGTGTATTTGGTGTGCAGTTAATTCTTCGCTCACCGACGGCAGCATTTATTGGCTCCACAAGAAATCTCTGTAACATATCGAAACTGTTTAAACAGTCGTGATGGGTGGAATGTGCCAATAACAGTTCTATCCTGATGTGCTGAATTTCTACACAAAATTGTGTGAAACAGTGAGCCACGTATCGTGTCTAAAATGTTCTGTTATGACATGTTTCTGTCTTAGCTTAGAGGCATGTTGGCACACAGTATTAACTTCTGGTTACTTTAGTTGCAGGTTTGCCACATGGGTATTACAACAGGAAGCCTGAGAGAGCGAAACATTCTGCTCAGACTTTGTAACAAATCCGCCTCCTCGTTGCAGTACTTCCAACTCGTCTTCCGGCGACACACTCTCGAAGAAAGTTCAATTTAGTATACTTCTTTTATGCAAGAAAGGCATAACCCCTTCGTCTCAAAAGAAGAAGAGCCAACGTTCACAGGGAAAACATCCTAAAATGACAGAAACCGTAGATGATACACCAGATTTAATCAGCTATGCTGATTCCGAGGATAGCGGTTCGATGTAGACACAGATTCCGAAAGCGAAGGCGAGTCCAGACCATGACGATCTCGAGAGTGGCCACCCTGAGCAACTCCAAATAAGGCGACCATTAACGCAGCTTGGAAAGGTAGTTCGGAGTAGCATCACGTGTATGATTTCCTTGTGGTGGAGTAGAGTGGCTGGCCGTATCCTGGTCCGGAAATGGGAATCTATGTTGATGAATTATATTTTCCACTATCGTGAAATATAATCGTTTTGACATGGTGAGAAATTCCTAACGATGTTTGATGTAAGTACAAACAATTGTGTGAAAATCAAGAGCTTAGTATCAAGCGAGAGATCAATATGCTCTTTTGGTCGTCGTGAAATAGTATGACTTCCTTGTTTATTTTTATGTAATTTTTCTTTGAAAAATATTTTTTTTAATTTAATTTTAATATTGGTGCTTGACATGCACATCACATATTTCAGCATCTCACACTGAAATAAAAGTTTTGTACTTACTGTTGTTGTGGTCTTCGGTCCAAAGACTAGTTTGATGCAGCTCTCCATGCTACTCTATCTTGTGCAAGACTCTTCATCTCTGAGTAACTGCTGCAACCTACATCCTTCTGATTTCTCTTTGTCTCCCTTTACGATTTTTACCGTCCACGCTTCCCCCCAATACTAAGTTGGTACTCCCTTGATGCCTCAGAACGTGTCATACCAACCGATCTCTTCTTCTAATCAAGTTGTGCCACAAATTTCTCTTCTCCGTAGTTGTATTCAATACCTCCTCATTAGTGAAATCATCTACCCATCTAATCTTCAGCATTCTTCTGTAGCTCCAGTCTTTAGTAACTTACGTTTATTTCTCGTAGCCTATTAACCATCGTTTTACACCAACTTTACCCACGGCTGGGGTAAGTGGACATACACTACTGGTCATTAAAATTGCTACACCGCGAAGATGACGTGCTACAGACGGGAAATTTAACCGACAGGAAGAAGATGCTGTGATATGCAAATGATTAACTTTCCAGAGCATTCACACAAGGTTAGCGCCGGTGGCGACACCTACAACGTGCTGACATGAGGAAAGTTTCCAACAGATTTCTCATACACAAACAGCAGTTGACCGGCGTTGCCTGGTGAAATGTTGTTGTGATGCCTCGTGTAAGGAGGAGAAATGCGTACCATCACGTTTCCGACTTTGATAAAGGTCGGATTGTAGACTATCGCGATTGCGGTTTATCGTATCGCGACATACTGCTCGCGTTGGTCGAGATCCAATAACTGTTATCAGAATATGGAATCGGTGGGTTCAGGAGGGTAATACGGAACTCCGTGCTGGATCCCAACGGCCTCGAATCACTAGCAGTCGAGATGACAGGCATCTTATCCGCATGGCTGTAACGGATCGTGCAGCCACGTCTCGATCCCTAAGTCAGCAGATGGGGACGTTTGCAAAACAACAACCATCTGCACGAATAGTTCGCCGACGTTTGCAGCAGCATGGACTATCATCTTGGATACCGTGGCTGCGGTTACCCTTGACGCTGCATCACAGACAGGAGCGCCTGCGATGGTGTACTCAACGACGAACCTGGGTGCACGAATGGCAAAACGTCATTTTTTCGGACGAATCCAGGTTCTGTTTACAGCATCATTATGGTCACATCCGTGTTTGGCGACATCGCGGTGAACGCACATTGGAAGCGCGTATTCGTCATCGCCATACTGACGTACCACCCAGCGTGATGGTATGGGGTGCCATTGGTTACACGTCTCGGTCACCTCTTGTTCGCATTGGCAACACTTTGAACAGTGGACGTTACATTTCAGATGTGTTACGACCCGTGGCTCTACCCTTCATTCGTTCCCAGGGAAACCTTACATTTCAGCAGGATAATGCACGTCCGTATGTTGCAGGTCCGGTGTGGGCCTTTTGGATACAGAAAATGTTCGACTGCTGTCCTGGCCAGCACATTCTCCAGATCTCTCACCAACTGGAAACGTCTGGTCAAAGGGGGCCGAGCAACTGGCTCGTCACAATATGCAAATCTTGATGCAAGTCTTGATGAACTGTGGTATCGTGTTGAAACTACATGGACAGATGTACCTGTACACGCCATCCAAGCTCTGTTTGACTCAATGCCCAGGCATATCAAGGCCGTTAATATCACATGTCAGTTCTAGTATAATATATTTCTCCAATGAATACCCGCTTATCATCTGGATTTCTTCTTCGTGTAGCCATTTTAATGGCTGGTTGTGTAGTTCCATTGCTTCGGTACATAGTTCTTTTACTTATGCAGCATACAATTTTAAGAGATATTTTTATCGTTAATTAATATCGAGAGCCATAGGATCACCAACGTTAGTTACATTAGCAGTAGATATTACAGAATAAAATAGGAAAAAGGCAAAAACTGGCCTATGTAAACTAGCCCCAGTACCTCCAGCTCAGCTGACCACCGCCGGATGTGTAGCGAATAATTTAAATGAAATCAACACTTATAGTTAAATGTTCATGATGGGAGCTGTAGTGATGGAATGAAACAGCAGACGTACATGTTGAAATGCCCGAGGCTGAAGTTGCAGACTATGCGAAACGGCGTTGTAACTGCTTACACTTCGGATTTGTTTTGGGTGGCGGCGGGCGGTGTTCTCGGGAAAGGTCGCGTTTCGACCCGGCGGAGGCGAGGGAGAGAGCCCGCTCGCTCGGAAGTGTCTGGCGGGAGATGGTGGGCGAACTGGGCTGCGGCTGGAGGGGAGCGGCCGCCGTTTAAAGAAGAAGGCTCGCTCGCCAGCCTCCTCAACAGCCGTCGGCAACAGTTTGGCGTCGCGCCCGCTGCAAGTTTCCCTGGCCGAGCCGAACTGAGGGAGCAAGGTTTCGTAACAGGAAGCTCTGGTCTTTTCTTTTGTGCGTGTTCTATAGCTAGATATATTACAAGGGTTTTTACGAAGGCGACGTCTTACGGGATTTACGAAATGGCAGAATCTGTAGCTGAGCTCCCAACTCACGCCTGTGCGGTGGCATTCGACACAGCGGTCGCCTCTGCGAATGGTGCTGGTGGAAGGATCGTTCACCGACAATATCTCCTCGGCAGGAGGAGCAGAGCTGGTGGCAAAAAGTCCCCGATCCACAGATTTTGCGCCAGAGTCGTGGATAAAATTCCAGACCTACCCGCCACGTCTTACGGAGTGCGAGCATGCTACAGTGTTGACAGTGATCCGTCCAATGGACTGTAATGCTGCAGTTTAATATGAACAATTTTATGAGTGAAATGACTGTTTGACTCTGTGTGATGCATGTAGGAATCAAAGAACGTATAATCTTGCAGAGAGATATGAAGAATGCTATCACCTCTAATTTGTATATAGTTTTTTGTTTTTATCTGGAATGTTAATTGCTCTGATTATTGTTCTTCTGACCATTGTTCTCGTTAAGATTATCTTCAAACAACTACAGCTCTAAAGATATATTGTATTGTATCAGAAGTAGTAAAAGAGCACATCTCAACTGATTAATAGGTGAGACTCGAAATTAATTATTCTTTTGTCCGCCCCGATAGTTGAGTGGTTGGTCAAGATTATATGGCTTGCTGCCAGATTTATGATGCGACACCGTGTGGTGCAGGGATTGTGATGCAGATGATAACTTCATTTCCACTCCCGCCCGTGACTAGGATTGTCATTTACTTTATTCATGTTACAATAAATAAATAAATAAATAAAGGCGGCCTTTACATTGATTTTATGGTTTCCAAATTGTTTTCGCTGTCGCGATACTTCTCTTATCCCTAGGACGGCACGAATAAAGATTGTTTGTTTACCCTGCCTTCCTGTTCCCACCCCCCCGCCCCCTCCCAAGAAAAAAGAAAGAAAGGTGGTCGCGTTGTTGGACCATAGATCGGAGGAACCGCATTTTTATTTTTATTTTATTTTTTTATTAAAAGAAAAGAAAGAAAGGTAAGCGTCGCGCACTCTAGACAAGCCGCTGCGAGTTCTATATATAAAAAAAAGAATATAGCCAAATGGTAAGGCGACCGCTAGCGGTAAGCAGTAAATCCGGTTTCGTATCCCGATCCGGCACAAAAAAAAGGAAGAAAAAAGGTGGTAGAGCACTTGCCTGCGAAAAAAAAGTGGTCAGCGTGACGGAGTGCCGTCGTATGGGCCCGGGTTCGATTCCGGCTGTGTCGGAGATTTTCTCCGCTTAGGGACTGGGTGTTGTGCTGTCTTCATAATCATTTGATCCCTATCCGGCGCGCAGGTCGCCCAATGTGGCGTCGAATGTAATAAGACCTGCACCAAGGCGGCCGGACCTGCACCGCAAGTCCCGGCCAATGACACCAAACGCTCATTTCATGTCCAATTATTCTTTTAGAATTACATTCTCGTAAATATCTAGAGAGTTCCAGATATCTACGTTGACGTACATTTGGAGAGATGCTGGAGACATGGTAAACGATCCTGCAATCAGACCGCGATTCATTACAGTCCCAAGAACTCGCGATTAAATCGCGGTAACAGCGCTTTACAAAGATTTCGTCGCTCAACATATTACGAAAAAAAATGGTTCACATGGCTCTGAGCACTATAGGACTTCACATCTGTGGTCATCAGTCCCCTAGAACTCAGAACTACTTAAACCTAACTAACCTAAGGACATCACACACATCCATGCCCGAGGCAGGGTTCGAACCTGCGACCGTAGCGGTCACGCGGTTCCAGACTGAAGCGCCTAGAACCGCTCGGTCACCCCGGCTGACTGTTGTGTTGGAATATTATTTGGACGAGATTTTGGTTTCTACTGTTGGCTTACAAGTAATGTACTGTCAACTAAACTCGTCGTTTGCGTAATATGTTGCCGGCCGGTGTGGCCGTGCGGTTCTAGGCGCTTCAGTCTGGAACCGTGTGACGGCTACGGTCGCAGGTTCGAATCCTGCCTCGGGCATGGATGTGTGTGATGTCCTTAGGTTAGTTAGGTTTAAGTAGTTCTAAGTTCTAGGGGACTGATGACCTCCGAAGTTAAGTCCCATAGTGCTCAGAGCCATTTGAACCATTTTTTCCAACTCAACATAAAACACCAAAACAAATAAAATAATTGTAAAACAATAAACTGGCAGCCAAGATCGCAGGAATTGCTTTTATTCCATGATTACCGGTTTTGGCGAAACTAAAGCCGCCATCATCGGATCTAGGGAGGACAGAAAACACTATAAAAGTGGGCTTACATTCCACTTATATAACACGTATACATATAAATTTAGTTACATACCTTAGGACACATACAGGTTACAACATCAAGGCAAACAATGGTGATATTAATATTTGCCTATAACACGCAGACCTTACAAAATTGTCTTAAGTAGCACATATGCGTCCAAGAGAGATGACGTTATAAATGTTAAGTGTCTCGATCACATACAAGCGCAAGCTAGGTACTACCGCAACTTCGGCTCTGTTCTTACACTACAGGCCGCGTCGCGAGATGGCGCTAGCAGAAGAAGCGCCAATGGATGTCACAGCTCGCGCCATAACATAACATAATTCTAGAGGTTACTGTGTCACGTAAACATATACAAAACTTATGAAAGCAGCAGACCTACACAATTGCACATCTGCCTAGTCACACGCTCGACATATCGAAAAGCATATGCAAATTTCATGAGAACTTCGGAATTACAAAAATGTACATCTGTCTGATCCTATACGAAATAAGATACGAACATACATAGATATTCTATGAGATCTGCAGGGTTATACACAGCACATCAATCTGGTGATATATAAAACCTACCGTAAGTATATACAAATTTTAAGAACATTAGAGGGTTTCACAGTGCATACCGGTCTGCTCATATATAAAAAGACCAATAAAACACAGTAAGGACGTTTTTTACACGTTGTGATGGATGAAAGCCTTGTATGTTTATCACATGTCCTACATAGACGATTTCTGTCTGGAAGAAATGAACACTTGTCATTGTTACATCGGAGACCCGCAGACGAAAGCACTTCGAAAAGATCTCACAAATTTGACACATGTTCTTTCGGCCTACGGTAGGAAACCTTGACATCGTCCAGATAATTGGAGCAGGCCGGTACCTTCACTGTCAAATGTTCCACTCAACGTTGAAATGTGGCCGGCGCTGACGCACTGCCGAAAGGTAACCGCAGAAACTTGAACAAGCCCACTTGCGTGTTGACTGCAGAAACTGCTTTGATTGTTCGTCCAAGACGATTTTTGAGAAGTGCCGACCAGCGCCTACTCTGTCCGTTAGTTCTTCTGGCGATGGCAACGGATATGAATCTACAGCTCGCATCTCGTGGTCGTGCGGTAGCGTTCTCGCTTCCCACGCCCGGGTTCCCGGGTTCGATTCCCGACGGGGTCAGGGATTTTCTCTGCCTCGTGATGGCTGGGTGTTGTGTGCTGTCCTTAGGTTAGTTAGGTTTAAGTAGTTCTAAGTTCTAGGGGACTGATGACCATAGATGTTAAGTCCCATAGTGCTCCGAGCCATTTTTATGGATCTACAACTGTTTTAAGTTTGACAGTCGACTTGAAGTCAGCACATAGGAGTAAATTGCCGTTCAGTTTGGCCAGGACCGTTAGAGGAGAAGTCCATTACCTTGGAGTAACTGGTTCAACAAACCCTTGAGCTTGCCACTGTTCTGACTCCTTTGCTGTTTTGTCCTCAATAGCTTGTGGAACTGGCGGTGCCCTAAAGAATTTCGGTTGGGCGTTGGCTTTTAATATTACATGTGTCTCCAAATTGTTGCTATGCCTAACGTTCAAAATGGTTCAAATGGCTCTGAGCACTATGCGACTTAACTTCTGAGGTCATCAGTCGCCTAGAACTTAGAACTAAGTAAACCTAACTAACCTAAGGACATCACACACATCCATGCCCGAGGCAGGATTCGAACCTGCGACCGCAGCGGTCGCTCGGCTCCAGACTGTAGCGCCTAGAACCGCACGGCCTCTCTGGCCGGCTTGCCTAACGTGTCCTGAAGGAGTTCACGAAACTCAATACATAATTATGAGGCACTGTCATTAGGCACAAAAGTGTTCTGTGACAACACATTGTAACCTACACAGGTCAAAGGTGTTCATGCCGAAAATGTTCGGACTGTCTTTTGCACACAGAACCACAACAGAAACTGTTTTTGTCTTGAATGTGGCAGAGAGACTACAACTTCTTAAGGCAGGGATATCGTCATGATTGTTTGCAGACAACACTGTTTGTCGCTGACAAACTTTAGGCTGACCTAACCGTTCGTAGGTATGACTAATTAAGAGAGGGTCAGATGTTCAAGTATCAAGTTACATACCGACGTCCTGCTTGGAAATTTTTAGTGACGCAAACAACTTGTCCGCCTGTGAATAGAAGACGAGTTCCTGAAATTTGACACTGACTTTGACTGTGGTCTGACACTGTCTTTATCGTTAGCTAGTTTACTGTTTAACACTCATAGATCGATTTTTAGAGCAACGAACTCCTGACTTCTTCTGAATGCCCTTTTGCATATAAACTCTTTGAATGTCACCACATCTGCCGCAGTTCTAACATTGTACGTCGCGGCAAGGGGCATGCCAGCCGCTTGTGAGAGTTAAAATATTGCGGACAGAACTTTACCCTCTGAACTGAATGTTTGGCGCGGGGCGGTGTGTACTTCTGCCGCGCTGTAATTGCCATGCTCTAGTTGTCCAAAAATTCAAGCACTTGTTTTAAAGTATCATCTGGGTACTTTAGTATCTCATGCCTAAGACGACTGCCTGAGACATTCTGTGATATAGCACCGTGTAACATCTGTCATTAGCCTTCGACCTTCTTTAATGCGGCCCGCTGCGAATTCCTCCTCTCCTGTGCCAACCTTTTCATCTCAGAGTAGCACTTGCAATCTACGTCCTCAATTACTTGCTGGATATATTATAATCTCCGTCTTCCTCTACAGTTTTTACCCTCTACAGCTCCCTCTATTACCATGGAAGTTATTCCCTGATGTCTTAAGAAATGCCCTATCATCCTGTCCGTTCTTCTTGTCAGTGTTTTCCCTACATTTCTTTCCTCGCCGGTTCTGCGGAGAACTTCCTCATTCTTTACATTATCAGTCCACCCTATTTTCAACATTCTTTTGTAGCAAACTATTTCAGATGCTCGATTCTCTTCAGCTCCGGTTTTCCTACTGTCTGTTTCATTACCATGCAATGCTATGGTCCAAACATTTGTTCCTCGAATTAAGACCTATTGTTTGATCCTAGTAGACTTTTATTGGCCAGGAATCCCCGTTTTGGAAGTGGTAGTCTGCTCTTAATGGTCTCCTCGCTTCGTCCGTTCAAAAAATGGCTATGAGCACCAAGGGACTTAACTTCTGAGGTCATCAGCCCCCTAGAACTTAGAACTACTTAAACCTAACTAACCTAAGGACATCAAACACATCCATGCACGAGGCAGGATTCGTACCTGCAACCGTAGCGGTCCCGCGGTTCCAGACTGTAGCGCCTAGAGCCGCTCGGCCACTCCGGCCGGCGCTTCGTCCGTCATGTGTTATTTTCCTGTCTGGGTAGAGGAATTTCTTAACTTCGTCTACCTCGTCATCCCCAATTCTAATGTTAAGTTTCTCGCTGTTCTCATTTCCACTACTTTTCATTACTTATGCCTTTCTTCGATTTATTCTCGACAAAGTGAGTAATTCTTCTTCACTTTCACTGGGAACAGCAACGTCATCAAGAATCTTACCATTGATATACTTTCACCCTGAATTTTAGTCCCACACTCGAATCATTCCTTTTTCCGTCTTTGCGTCTTCGATGCATAGACTGAACAGTAGGGGCGAAAGATTACATCCCTGTCTTACACCCTTTTTAATGCAAGCACTTCGTTTTTGGTCTTTCACTCTTTTGTCCCCCCTTGGCTCTCGTACATATTGTATATTACGCGTCTTTATCTACAGTTAACCCCTACTTTTCTCAGAATTTCGAACATATTGCACCATTTTACATTGTCGAACGTTTTTTCTAGGTCGAGAATCCTATGAACGTGTCTTGATTTTTCTTTAGTCTTGTTTCCATTACCAACCCCTACGTTAGAATTGCCTCTCTTCTGCCTTTATCTTTCCTAAAGCTAAACTGCTCTTCATATAGTAGATCCTCAATGTTCTTTCCATTCTTTTGTTTATTACTCTTGTTAGCAACTTCGATGAACGAGCTGTTGAGCTGACTGTGCGGTAATTCTCGCACTTGGCGGCTCCTGCAGTCTTCGGGCTTCTGTGGATGATGTTTTTCCGAAAGTCTGGTGATGTACTACCAGCGTCACACTTTCTACACGCCACCGTGAATAGTCGTCTTGTTGTCAGTTACCCCAATGATTTTAGAAATTCCGATGGAATTTTACGTGTCACTTCTTCCTTATTTGATCTTAAGTCGTCTAAAACTCTTTTAAATTCTGACTGCAATGCTGGATAGCTAATCTCTTCCCTATCGACTCCCGTTTCTTCCTCTAACACGTCATTAGACAAGTGCTTCCCATCATAGTGGTCTTCAATGTACTAATTCCACCTATTTGCTCCCTCTTTTGCATTTAAAAATGGAACCCCATTCCGCTCTTAATGTTAGCAGCCTTACTTGTAATTTCAACGAAGGCTATTTTGACCTTTTTATACGCTGATTCAGTCCTTCCTTTTTCGATTTCTCCCCATTTTTCATCCAGCCCTCACGTCTTATCTTCCATGCAGTTCTTATTTATTTCATTACTAAGTGACTTGTATTTCCGTATTGCTGAATTTCCCTGAACATTTTTTTACTTCCTTCTTCCGTCGAACAACTGAAATATTTCTCCTGTTACCATGGTTTCCTTGTAGTTACCTTCCTTGTATCTATGTTTTTCTCTCAAAATTCTGTGCTTGCTCTTTTGTCAGATGTCCAAAGCTCTTCAACTGAACAGTCTACTGGGCTATTCATTATCACAGTATCTACAACCTGAGAGAACTTCAAGCACGTCTCTTCATTTCTTAGTATTTCCGTGTCCCACTTCTATGCGCATTGATTGCTCCTGACAAGTCCCTTGAGCTTCAACCGACTATTTATTATTACTAAATTGTGATTTGAGTCTGAATCTGCTCAAGGGTGCACCTTAAAATCTAGTATCTGGTTTCGGAATCTCTGCCTGACAATGAAGTAATCTAACTGAAATCTTCCCGTATGTTCCGGCTTTTTCCAAGTATACCTCCTCTCTTGTGATTCTTGGCTATTACCGGATAAAATTCATTGCGGAAGTCATTTAGTCTTTCTCCTCTCATTCCTATTATCGGGCTATATTCTCCTGCAACCCTCTGTATTACTCCTTCCCTTACAACGGCATTCACATCCCCCATCAGTAGTAGAATTTCATCTCCTTGTACACACTGAATTACTTCTTCAATATTCTCATATACTTTCCTTCTCTCTTCATCTTGTGCTTGTATGACGCAGGACGGCTTCCGCCACAATTAATGCAAGAGGCTGGAGTGTGTCTGTGTTTTTCAAAGTCTGAAGTTAGGTGATTTTGAGCGGATGTTACAGAATACGGTTCCGCATTGCGTCGTACCGATGAATAATTATCTGCAGTTAGACCTGCAATACGAAATAACGTTTGGAAGGAGTATGTTACTAAAACAAGGGATATGAACGTTTGTCACATTGGCGGATGCTTTTGTACTACAGAACCTATTTGATATCCTTAGTTAATTCAACAGCAGTCTCCTCCTGAGATGGTTCAAATGGCTCTGAGCACTATGGGACTCAACTGCTGAGGTCATTAGTCCCCTAGAACTTAGAACTAGTTAAACCTAACTAACCTAAGGACATCACAAACATCCATGCCCGAGGCAGGATTCGAACCTGCGACCGTAGCGGTCTTGCGGTTCCAGACTGCAGCGCCTTTAACCGCACGGCCACTTCGGCCGGCTCCTCCTGAGATGTTGTGTCTGGTAGTGCTGTAATGATTACCTTGACGGTTTGCTAGTCTGATCAATTTCCCAAGAGTGAAATTCGATCTGGTTCTCTTCCAAGAAACCAACACGCTTCCTGTAATCGTCAGTGATTTCAGTCGCAATGCTTATAGTATCACGTCATGATGCAGCCAAGTACTGCATCACATCATGATCTAGCCAAGTACGGATGAGATGGGATACTTTGTAGATCTTTTTCTGTATCTTCCCAATTTTTAATGTCGTATAGAAGGGAGGGATATTGATTTTTCTACGTCATTGTGGAGGATTTTTATTGACAGGGGGTTAACTTTCACTAGCACAAAAATTTGCAATAAGTTCAAAGTGATTTTGATTTGGCAGATTATACTGTACTGCCTGATGTAACTATCGTTGCATACCTATCGAATGGATGGTGCTGCCTGGCGTGGTTGAAAAGCTGAGCGCAGTACTGTTGATAATGGACGCTGTTCGGGTCTCGAACGAGGTAAAGCTGCTGCGTGGTTGGCTGTACGTTGTGACGTTGTTCTGAGAACACGCGTGGGCCGTGATGTTGTTGGTAGTGGGAATCGAGGTCGTGGACGGCATTACGTTGAGGAATAACTTCCGGAAAGTCCGCCAAATTATTTACAAAGTCACTATGTTCGATAGCTTCCACAGTTTTTCTACGCTTTCTTAACGGATCAAAGACGTGCTATCGGGTAATTGGACGGGCTCCCGGGCACTGTGCTACAAAACGCGGTAATAGTTCGTAGGACATATCTAACACTACTGTCGTGGATATGACAAATTCACTTCCGTGAAAGCGCATGCGAAGGGTAAACGACGTTGCTGTGAACGATGTGGGCAGGACGGCTGCTAGACTCGGAATGTATAAACTCGTGAGCGTCGACTATGATTTTTCGCTTTGAACGTAAAATGTAACCGGTGCATTCACGCTTTCGTCATAAAATCGTCTGCACATCATAAAGCATAAAGGCAGCAGGAAGGTAAGCAATTGCTGTACTTTCCATAAATTATAAAAACACTTCTGAGGATAGGCGGTGCATTCGGAGCACAGAATTGTGTGGTAGTAAATCACGGACACTGAGAAAACAGGAGATGATGAGAATCGAACCATTTTAGACGTGATGTTTCGGAAGGACGTTGGAAACTAAGTGGAAGGGTAAGATAGAAAATGAGAAGTTTCTCCGATTGGAAATGAATGCGTGAAAAACCCTGACTGGATGATAATACATGCGTTAAGGTAACGCGGAATAACTTGCGTGGTACAAGAGGCAGGGAAAACTGTAGGTGACGCAGAAACTGGAAGATCTATAGCAAATAGCTCAGGACGTAATTTATAAGAGCTAATTTCAGACGAAGGGTCTGGCAGGAGAGAGGAACTCGTGGTGCCGGCCGCTGTGGCCGAGCGGTTCTAGGCCCTTCAGTCCGGAACCACGCTACTGCTATGGTCGCAGGTTCGCATCCTGCCTCGGGCATGGATGTGTGTGACGTCCTTAGGTTAGTTACGTTTAAATAGTTCTAAGTCTAGGGGACTGATAACCTCAGATGTTAAGTCCCCTAGTGCTTAGAGCCATTTGAACCATTTTTTTAACTCGTGGCGTGTTCCGTCTAACGAGCGAGGCGTCGCTCGGGTTGTATCTGAGACACGGGCATCGCGCCTACCTATACAAGCCATCACAGATTCCGTCCAGATTTATGGTGAGTGCAGGGCTTGGCCATAAGTGCAGGTGACAGAAGAGGCAGCTCCAGATGGCTAAGCAACTAGTATAAATAGTGTGCAGAGTGCGAAACCAGCCGTTTTCGTTAGCGTAGTTCCCCCGAAACGGACAGCACAGCGGAATGAGAGCAGAACGGTAGTACAAGGGCCGTGGGATCGAATCGGTATCTAAAAATGCGAATGACGCGAAATAGTGCTCAATAACTTGTATTCATTAATATTTTGTTGAAAAGCATGAAAAGGGAAGGTAAAGGAAAATTTTAGATTGAGAATGAATTTCTAGGAAGGGGTTGTAAAGCATTTAGAGTCTTTTATTATTTGACTGTAGTTGTTGATTTACTTGTGCTGGGGTGATATTCATCGTAGAAACATAGGAACGGTATCTGATCGAAGATCGAAATGAAACTAACGGAATTCCTGTACGCTTTATTTGCAATCCAGTTTTGCAAGGTATCTGGAGTGTCCTCGTGGACGCTGTGAGTATAATCGTTTCTTGGAAATTTTTGGCAACTTCAGATTTCCTTTTGCGTTTCCTTTTCATGCCTTATATGAACATATTGATAAATACAGTGTATCGAGCTTATTTCGGTAACTTAAAAATAGCAAACAAAAAAGAGAAAAAAGCTTCCACATTGGGAACCGATCACTACCTCTTCTGTCACTACTGCTCTTCGCTGTACCGGCCGCTGTCTGCGTACTACGATATCATAAGTGGCTGTTGCCTTTCCCGATCTGCGCTAAAATGCTTTTATTGTTTTTGCTAAACGCTTGACTATCTCGAACTCCAACTTCTGTCAGTTTCATTTCTGTCCCAGCTCTGCGTATACCATAAATATGGACGAAATCGGTGATGGTGATTAGTCGCGGTCCCCTTGAGCATGTGATTCGGATGCCTTTTTCTTCAGAAATCTGAGAGCGTATCAGTTTGTTTTTAGGAGTTTTAATTATAAACCCTTTTAGCCCGTGTTGTCATGCTGCTGGGGGCAAAGAGACTGAAATGAAATTCATGGAACGCCGCCGTGTTCATCGCGATTAAAACGCTAAAAAAAGAAACAAAAAAAGGTGTGTGTATGCGTCAAATGTCTTCCAATGGCATCATCAGAGTTGGCGCGCAAATCACATTTTCGTCGCAGAAGCGGGTGGTCCGGTCGCGCGCGCCACACAAATCTGCCGTGAATGGCAAAAGCGATGCGTTTGACCTATTGATGGCGCGCGATCAACTCTCCCACTCGCCGCGCGACGTTTTCCCCGTGCCGTCGTGCCGTCATCCTCTCTCGCTGGCGGCCCACACAAACACAAAAACACACACACACACACACAGACAGTCAGTGTTGCTACTGCCACTACGCGGCGCTGGCGGCGCCGCGGCGCCGGGGAGTGGCGGACGCTGGGGGCGTGGCCTGCTCGCTGCGCCCGCCAATGGCGGCGGCGCTCGCGGGCCGGGTGGGCGTGGCTCCGGGGCGCCACCCCGGGCGGCGTCGCCGCCGCCGCTGCCGCCACCGCTCGCGCTGGTCGCAGCCAGCGAGCGCCAGACGGCAGACGCCAGACGTCGCGACGCCGCTGCAGACATCATGGCGGGCCCGTTCCTGTCTCCGCTGCCTGGAGACCTGCTGTCCGAGTACATGTTCGGCCGCCGCAGGCAGGTGAGTGAGGGCCGCCACGGCCGATGCCTCAATACTCAGCTCAGCATAGAAAGTCACCTCTGACAGTCGCGAGTAACTTGTACAGCCTTTCTTCAGGAAAGATACCTTCTTTTGTCCATGTTTCCTTGAATGACAAATTAATTATGTTGTTACATAAGTTCGTAGCGTATTTTCATAACTTTAGTAAACATAACAGATACATATAACAGACACTTTAGTCATCAATAATATATTTTCCTTCATTGTTTACAAAAGTCTGTCGACGCTGGGGTAACTTCTCGATTCGGCGGCTTTAGAAATGTTGCGAGAACACGTCGAGCCATTTTGGGAGCACATTTTCATTTGGAAACCAAATTCCTTGGAAGTTGTTCGATAGAGAGCGGAAAAGGTGAAAATTTGAGGTCGCAGGGTCGGTTGAATAATATGGGTGCGGAATGACTTCCCAACCCAACTCCTTGTACTGTGTTTTTCATCAGTCTAGCATACTGCGGGAGTAGCATCACTTCGCGCAGTCTTCCTAGTCCTCCTTGGACTGCGTCTGCATGGCGTCTCAGTTGCTATAAATGTAATGTTAGCAGTGATGGTTACACCTCGGGACAGCAATTTGTTATACACCACACCATCCCTATTCCAATAGATGCATAACATTATCTTTTGTGGAGGCACATCGGTCTTTGTACAGGGAGTTGCTGCAAGTTTTGGGCTCAACCATTCCTTTCTTCTCCTCATGTTATCATAAAGACACCATTTCTCGTCACCAGTAACAATATAGGAGTGAAAAGGCCGGTGTTGTTGACGATCCAATTGATGAAGAGCAACCAGAGATGTACATATGACCACCTGCTGATTTTGTGATTTTGGCTTAGCGTATGCGGCACCCACACATACAATTTTTCAATCTTCACCATTGCATGCAAATGTCTCACGAGTGTGGAATGATGGCAATACATCATATTTGCCAGTTCTCGAGCATACTGGCTTGGAACATCCTGGATTAATGCTTTTAAAAGATCTACATCGAACCCCGGAAGTCTTCCTGAACGTGAAGAGTGACTACGTCAAAACGATCCTCCAAACGAGAAAGCGAGAGAACCATTTTCTTGCCGCGCTCCGCCCAACGGCATTATCCCTACACAGGGCGCAAATGTTTGTGACTGCCTCCTCTATTGTCAACCCTTTACTGAAATCGAACAGAGGAATATGCCGGAAATGTTGTCGTTTCTCCTCTTGTCACACCATTCCCTAGCGTCCGCAGCTTCACTCCTTATCTACAACTGACAAAATGTCTCAAATATGGCTCTGAGCACTATGCGACTTAACATCTAAGATCATCAGTTGCCTAGAACTTAGAACTAATTAAACCTAACTAACCTAAGGGCATCACACACATCCATGCCCGAGGCAGGATTCGAACCTGCGACCGTAGCGGTCGCTCGGCTCCACACTGTAGCGCCTAGAACCGCACGGCCACTTCGGCCGGCAACTGACAAAATGGCAATACGTAAACTCAGATAGGAACAGTGAACTACAAACAAAAAATGATAGTCGAAAATAAACCTACAGCAACCGGAATACCAACATGCAAAACAAAAGCGTTACGAACTTATGCACCAATCTAATATTGTGCAGTGGCTTGTGCAGTACCCCAGTTCTCGTTATTCGCTCTTCGTAGACCATCGTCATTGTCCTTCCGCTTATTTTACTTTTCAGCAAGTTTTATTCTTTCCATCTACAACTAAAATTCGCAAGACACATTACTATGACTGTTGGAGGGTGCTTTGAGCACCGCTGTCATTTTCTCTTTCCTGTTTCAATCGCGAAAAATCCGCATGAAGAGTGATGGTGGTAAACCTATGTGTGACACGAAATCTCTCTAATTTTTACCTTCGTGGTGTTTTGGCGAGAGGTACGAAGGGGTGTGCCTTCTTGGAGCCTGCGGTCTCGGAATTTTAACAGTGAACTGCTCTGTGATCCAGAAAGGTTTTCTTGTACCGTCTGATACTGGATCCGGCTGATCATCTCGCCACGCATTCGCGGTTGCTTATAGAATCTGTAAAGAAACGTGCTGCTGTTCTTTGGATCTTGACGAGCAATATCAAAGTATTAGTCGAACGAGGATTCATGTCGCCGTCTGTCTGTCTTCTGCAGTTCAGCTGGTACTTCAACACAGTTGGGAGGACAGTTTATCGTGTTTTGACAGTGGGTAAACCACTGCCGCTAGCAACAAAATAAACTGTTTTGAAGCATCAGCTACACTGCAGAAAGGAGACAGCAACGTTAGCAACAAAACGATCTATTACTAAAAGAAAATGAAGCCACTGATGACGGCATGTTGTAGCTTCAGCGAAGGAAGAACAGGTAAACAGAGGCAGACAAAAACTTGGGAGATTTTTATTTTTTTTCAAGTCGGAATCCCCACAACATATTTCACTGTTACAACTATTACCATTTTCGACGTTTGTGCCACACTCAGATAGCCAGTGCTAAAACGGAAAGGTCACGACTACTATAGCTCAAAATATTAGGCAAAATTAATAAATAAAACAAGATTATAGTACGGCACTGATGTTCTGTCTCTTTGTGCGAGTGACTCCTTGAAGATAACAATTTTGACGACAGCAGATGAAGTAATTCAGGACGGGTCGTCCAGTTGGTAGAGCATTTGCCCTCGAATGGGAAAGGTCCTGGGTTTGAGTTCCCGGCTCGACAAACAGTTTTAATCCCTCAAGAAATTCCAGCCCGGTAACAGCAGTACAAGTTGTTTTGGTTCGGACGGAAAGTAAAATTGTTTATAGCTGTCTCTACTTTCAAAGCTGCTCGTTGCAAAGATGACGGCTTGGCAAATAACAGTATTTAGGACCCCCACTGGCATTCAACTTGGTTTGAACAATACCGCTAAGTGCCGAAAAGTGAAGCTGGAATTTGTTCTCATACTCGTGAACCGTCGCGAATAATACTGTTATCAGGATTTCTGGCGGATTAGCGACATGCTTAACAAGACCTGTAGTTCACCCGAGATCGACTCCTTAATCTGTCACAAACTACACTACACTGTGCTCTGGTACTCCTGTCATTCCCACACACTCTCCTTCCTTGTTACATTCGTGTACAGTGTGCGGCAAAGATTAAAGTCCGTAAGTATCCTTATCGGGTCCAAACTCTATAATTTCATCATCATGCATATTTAGCAAGTTGTTTTTGGAAGAAAATAATATGCAAGTATTCTTAATTCTTCTAGACACAAAGTTACGTGCTTTTAATCAAGAGCCCTTTCGGTCATACGTTGTCCATCTACAAAAATCACACTGGAAAAGGAGAAACGTCTACACTAAAAACTGAAAATTATAAGAAAAATGTTGCCGAATCTTCTTGCAAAATCCTGGTGTGATCACGACTTAGGGAACGGCGCTCGGCATGTGTCTAGAAGAAACAAAAAAGAAAAAGTTTGTATAATGCTGTTTTGTCTAAAACTGACATTGTGAGTAAAATTACAATCTTTGTGTCTACTTCACATGTGGCAAATACTTTTTGGTGTGTGTGTGTGTGTGTGTGTGTGTGTGTGTGTGTGTGTGTGTGTGTGTGTGTGTGTGTATGTGTGTGTGCGTGTGTGTGTGGTGCTTTGCTCAATATGGTGATGTGCAAATCATATAAGTGCTGATTATGTTTTGGAATATTTGAAAAATACATTCCTGCAAGTTTGCAACAAAATAGCGCGGAATTTTCGATGGCACGAACACACCAAGAATATTTCGCCACTGTGGAAGAATAAAACTCGAAAACTGACGATTATGTAAAGTGTATCTTGCAAATCCAGTGAACAGCCGTTTGATGATGAACTTGTCAGTTTGAAACCGGTTACGGCGCTATTTACTTAAATAAATAGCAGTATTAATAGTGGCTGTTTGCTGTCTTCTTCTTTGTAGGAATCAACCTACATTAAAAGTTTGTATATTTTGTGTCAGTCACTTCTGTCCATGGCTAGAACGACGTTTTTTTTCCAAAAATTAATGTGTTCTACCTTCTCACGCTCTAGTAATTTTAAGAGTAAATCTTTCTCTTATCGCCTTGCACTGGAGTTTGATGGAGTCTGCTTAGCGCTTACTAAACGAACCCGTGACGAAATGTATGCCGCTCTCCTTTAGATTTTCGCTGCCTCTTCTATCAGTGGGACCCAAAATGACGATAGATATTCAAGGGCCCGCATCTCGTGGTCGTGCGGTAGCGTTCTCGCTTCCCACGCCCGGGTTCCCGGGTTCGATTCCCGGCGGGGTCAGGGATTTTCTCTGCCTCGTGATGGCTGGGTGTTGTGTGCTGTCCTTAGGTTAGTTAGGTTTAAGTAGTTCTAAGTTCTAGGGGACTGATGACCAAAGATGTTACCTCCCATAGTGCTCAGAGCCATTTGAACCATTTTGATACTCAAGAAAACGTTGAATAACAAATTTTTAAGTTACGTATTTCCTGGATAAGCCACTTTTCCTTTGTACTCACTCACTTATACATGGGCGTTTCTTTTAAAATCACTCTGGACACATAGTGCTAGGTATTTTACATTTGTGACTACTTGAAGTGATATTTCTCGATCGCTGCAATATGTCGGAGTTGTTTTGTAACTTATGTGAATTCGATACTCGGAGTTTTGAGTTTTAGTCCAATCAGAGGCGTCTTTCTACACACCACAGTGCAGTTGTCCACGCTTTAGTGATAGAAGAAGTATTACGGTGATATATAGAAGGATTGATTCAAAAAGTGGTTCCATGTGGGAAGCATTCGGTTACCTAAAGTGATGTATAAAAGAAGTTATTTCAGTTTGTCATCAGCTACAAATGACGCTTCGAACCCTTCAAACCACCACAAACGAATTCACTCTCGAACAACTTACTCGCGTAAGTAGTGTTATCTAGGCACCCAATATATCTGCTCACAACCATCCAAGTGCCGGATTGCATTGCATACCGTCACCCGCTACTCGACAAACATTTCTTTCACTACTCCAGAGACGACGTAGTTTTGTGCCATTCTAAACGACATCGCGTATTCGTCTTGTGATATGTGGCTTCAGGACAGCAGTATCGTCTTGAAAACTAAGCTTTGTCGCTTGCAATGTGATCTTCCTGCCAGGTACCAACATACCTGTTCAGTAAGGGAAGTCGCAAGAAATCGGAGAGTCGTTTCTTTCTTTTTTTTTAAAAAAAAAATACCGTCTTGGGTGAGGTGGAGAAGGGGGCGGGAGAAGGGTCCTACACGTCAGTCATCATTGTCTATTTCTAGATCCGAAATTTTGATATGCGGTTTCATCTTAATCTCATTGTTCCTCAAATTTTTCGTCTTTCGTTGTTTACTTCCAATCCATATTCTGTGCTCGTTGCATTCAGTAGGTCTTGTTGTCATTCCTCAACTTCACAGGCGATAGTAAAGTCATCAGCAAATTTTAGCATTGATATCCTCGAACTCCTGAGTTTAGTCTTACATCCAGACCCTTCTTTTATTGCCTTCTTCAGGTATATTACTGCTCCCTAAGTGCGTAATCTTTTTATGCACACTTTATGCATACTTTAGTAACTTACTCGACGTATTCTGTCACCACGTTATTTTCTCCTGTGCGAAATATGAATAGCAAATTGTAAGTCCGAATGGCACTGATAGTCATCCAGTGATTTGAATTATTATAGCAATTTTAAAAATTGGCGTTTATGTAGTTTTTGTGCGAATTTGACAGAACCGTACTGACGCATTGCGTATATCTTCCAGTAGAGGAAACAGTTAGTAAGAGTCCTTACAAAACGATTTTTAAAGCAATAGCACAACATTGAAGTCATGTAGCACACAGTGTTTGTCCAATGTCAACTTATTTTTGGAAACTAGATATTCCTTACACCATACGCACGGTAATGCGGATCAAACCACGACACGATACTTGTAAATATCTATAGTGCTACAACCAGCTGCAATTCACAAACTGCGCACCGCAGTTTATTTTACGCTACTGCTATTAATCAGATCACCAGCAAAGGCCGTCTGTGACATTTACATCCACATTTATACTATTCTTGTCAATGTGTTGTGCATGGTGATGAGTAGTTCGTTCCAACAATTGTATACTTCTGTATCGTTCCTTTCGCTCGATAAACGAAGGTAAAGTGACTGAAATTGAAGCAGATAGTTCCTGTTAATTAGAGTGGGCACAGGTTATACTTCGCAACCGGGAATAAGTTAATAATTGGTTCCTTTTAGCGATCCCCCCGACTCAGATGATGGAGTTGCTGAACAGCTCAAAGAAAACTTGATCGAGTCACTAAATAGGTACCCCTCTCTTACAATAATGGTTGGTCGTGACTTTAATTTACCATCGATCTGTTGGAGAAAATATTCATTCACAACTGGTGATAGGTGTAAATCATTGTCAGAAATTGTACTAAATGCTTCATCCGAAAATTATTTTCAGCAGTTAGTTCACGAGTCCACTCGAAGTGTAAATGGTTGCTAAAACATACTTGACCCCTTAGCAACAAATAATCCGGAGCAAATAGGGATCATCACTATGGATACAGATATTAGACACCACAGAATCGTTGTAGCGAGACTGACCACCGAAACATCCAAATCCACTAAAAGTAAAATAAAAATGTTTCTATTTAGAAAATCAGATAAAAACACGCTTGACGCCTTGCTAAGAGACAGCCTCCACTCCTTCCTAAGTAAATACATTTACATCTACACCTGGATCCACATGGATACTCCACAAATCACACCTAACGATGATCGTTTCTCCCTATGTAGGTCGGCGTCAACAAAATGCTTTCGAACTGGAGTGATTGAAATTTCGTGAAAAGATTCCGCTGCAGCGAAAATCACCTTTGTTTTAGTGATGTCCACCCCAAATCCTATATCATTTCCATGACACTCTCTCCCCTATTTCGCAATAATAGAAAACGTGCTGTCCTTTAAACTTTCTCTATGTGATCCGTCAGTCCTATCTGGCAAGGATCCCACATCACGTGGCAGTATTCTAAAACAGAACGGACAAGTGTAGTGTAGGCAGTCTCTAGATCTGTTACATTTCCTAAGTGTCCTCCCAATGAAACGCAGTCTTTGCTTCGCCTCCCCCACAACACTTTATATGTGTTCTTCCCAATTTAAGTTGTTCGCAATTGTTATTTAGATGAATTTACAACGTAGAGATTTGACTAATTTATTGTGTAACCGAAGTTTGCGGATTTCTTTTAGCACTCATGTGGTTGATCTCACTATTTTCATTATTTAGGGTCAACTGCCAATTTTCGCACCATGCAGATAGATATCTTTTCTAAATCGCTTTGCAATTTGTTTTGGTCTTATAATGACTTTGCTAGACGATAAAGCATCATCTGCAAACAACCTAATACGTCTGCTCATATTGTCTCCTGAAACGTTTATACAGATAAGGAACAGCAGTGGGCATATATCACTACCTTTGGGGACGCCAGAAATCACTTCTGTTTTACTCGATGACTTTCCGTCAGTTACTACGAACTGTGCCCTCTCTCACAGGAAATCATGAATCCAGTCACATGACTGACACAATATCCCATAAGCAAGCAATTTCACTACAAGCCGTTTGTGTGGTACAATGTCAAAAGCCTTCGGGAAATCCAGAAATACGGAATCAATTTGAAATCCCTTGTCAATAGCACTCAACACTTCGTGTGTATGAAGAGCTGGTTGTGTTTTACAAGGACGATGTATTCTAAATCCAGTTGACTGTGTGTCAGCAGATCGTTCTCTTCGAGATAATTCATAATGTTCGAACATAGTACATGCTCCAAAATCTTTCTACATAGTACAATGTAAGCGCAGACGAGATATGGCTTGAATTCAGAGAAATAGTATCGGTGACAGCAGAAAAATTTATATGAAATAAATTAAGAAAAGACGGTGGTGATCACTCACGTCAGAACACCGTTGCAGAAGCAACGAGAAAAGCGTGGCAAATTCAAAAGAACACAGAATCTCTAAAATTGGCGATGCTTTACTGGAAGTCGAAACTTAGTTTCGATTTCAATGCGAAATGCTTTTAACAACTTTCACAATAAAGCGCTGTCTCGAAATCTGACAGAACCTCCAAAGAGATTCTTATCTTCTATATTCCTGCCTTCCTCAGTTGCGTGTAATATTACGGTATATTGATAATTTTTACTTTATGGACGTCTGACTACAACTGAATGAAACACAATTTTCGTGCCATACGCGTTTCGGCTTTATTTTCTGCAAGGCATCTTCAGTGACCTGGAATATGTACATATTTTTGCTATTTAGTTTACATTTTGGTCAATGTACCTATAGGTTATAAACAGTTCTGGAGGTTGGTTTTTGCTACTATGTAGTAATATTTTGAACTGTACTTACAGGTTTCGTGGAAGATTTTCTACATATTACGCTCCTGTTGCAATTTTAGTGTTGTTCCCCTTCTTATAAATGCCAAATTGCGGTTTTTTCCACATTTCACAGCACTAGGAACTGAACACTTGTTTTGATGCATTGGTTTGGTTTGTGTTGCCGACTGTCAGATGATTCCATCCTTGGTACTAACATCTGACAGTTGGCAACACAAACAAACATTGCATCAAAACAAGTGTTCAGTTCCTTGCGGAAAAAAAACCGTAAATTGGCATTTATAAGAAGAGGAATAACACCAAAAAATGCAACAGGAGCGTAATATATAGAAAATCGTCCACGCAACCTGTAAGTACAGTTCAAAATATTACTACATAATAACAAAAACCAGCCATCAGAACTGTTTATATCCTATAGGTACATTGACCAAAATGTAAATTCAATAGCAAAAATATGCACATATTCCAGGCCACTGAAGATGCCCTGCAGAAAATAAAGACGAAAATTATGTTTCATTCAGTTGTAGTCAGACGGACCACAAAGTAAATATTATCAATTTACAGTAAGATTCTCATCGTATGTAAAATAAACCAGCAGTGACACACAATCAGTACCTTCACCAGGCGATAATATTACCGGTGACATCGCCACGAATGCGGAGTTATTAAACACAGTTTCCAGAATTTCCTTCACCAAAGAAGACGAAATAAATGGTTCAAATGGCTCTGAGCACTATGGGACTTAACATCTGAGGTCATCAGTTCCATAGACGCAGAACTACTTAAACCTAACTAACCTAAGGACATCACACACATCCATGCCCGAGGCAGGATTCGAACCTGCGACCGCAGCAGCGGTGCGGTTCCGGACTGAAGTGCCTAGAGCCGCTCGGTCACCGCAGCCGGCGAAGACGATATAAATATTCCAGAATTCGAATCGAGAACGACTGCCTACATGAGTAACTTAGAAGTAGATATCCTCCGTGTAGCGAAGCAGCTTAAATCCCTTAATAAAGACAGGTCTTCAGGTTTAAGTAGTTCTACGTTCTAGGGGACTGATGACCACAGATGTAAAGTCCCATACTGCTCAGAGCCATTTAAACCATTTTTGATTATGAAACAATCTGAGCAATTTTCTTAAACTGTTTGAAGATAAAGCTACCCTTTTCTTTTAGTAAGGTCAATAGAACATCGAAGCGAATTACAAAATGTTTTAGCCAATATACCAGTGCGACGGCAAAGTGGCTGATGATTCTGATCGATGAAAACCTCTGTGGCCTGCACGTGAGTGCTAAGATTGTTCCGCCGAGTTACTGTTACCCAGTAAATGATTTTTTTTAATTTGTCGAGTCAACTACAAATGTAAGAATTAGAGTTAGGAAAAAATTAAAATGGAATTGTCACCAAGAAGTTCTTCTGGGGGAAGACCAAACAAAACTTTCGTTTTATTGGCAGAACACTCGGAAGGTTCAGGAAACCCTCGAAAGAAACTACTTACACAACTCCTGTCTCGTCTTGTAGACTATTGCTCCGCAGTGTCGCATGCGTACCAAATAGGACTGCTAGAAGCCATCGAAAATTCAAAGAAGGGTGGTTCGTTTTGTGCTGTCACGAAATAGAGGAGAGAGAGTGAACGAAATGGAATGGCAATAATTAGAAGAAAGGCATCACATCTTTGCGTCAAATTTCAGTCACTAACTTTCTCCTTCGAATGTGAAAATATGCCTTTCCCAGGTAAATAGGGAAGAATGACCAGCGTGATAAAATGTAAGCCAGAGCGCGCACTGAAAACATTAGGTGTTGATCTTTCCCAATCACTGTTTGAGAGCTTTGCCCTGCATCCCATGCAACTGTTCCTGCCTTACCTATCAATTCGTCACTGTAGATACAATCCAGAGCATCTCGAACATTGCGACTGAAATATATTGCAAAAAATGGTTCAAATGGCTCTGAGCACTATGGGACTCAACTTCTGAGGACATTAGTCCCCTAGAACTTAGAACTAGTTAAACCTAACTAACCTAAGGACATCACACACATCCATGCCCGAGGCAGGATTCGAACCTGCGACCGAGCGAGGTGGCGCAGTGGTTAGCACACTGGACTCACATTCGGGAGGACGACGGTTCAATCCCGTCTCCGGCCATCCTGATTTAGGTTTTCCGTGATTTCCCTAAATCGTTTCAGGCAAATGCCGGGATGGTTCCTTTGAAAGGGCACGGCCGATTTCCTTCCCAATCCTTCCCTAACCCGAGCTTGCGCTCCGTCTCTAATGACCTCGTCGTCGACGGGACGTTAAACACTAACCACCACCACCACCACCACCTCGAACCTGCGACCGTAGCGGTCTCGCGGTTCCAGACTGCAGCGCCTAGAACCTCCCGGCCACTTCGGCCGGCCAAATATATTGCAGCTCTATCTTGTATAAACAATGTGCTTCCTCGTAATGCGAGAGTAGACACTGTGCTACTTCTGCAGGAGAATCACACAGCTCCTGTGAGACGTATAAGGTGAATTCATGGTCCTTCGGAATAGTCATCAACCAGCACAAAAATTTTAAAGTGCTTCAGGTAGCTGTCTGGAATACTGATTTTCATCACACCACCAACATGATGAGAGAGTACGCGTGTGTACAAGCAAACGGAACACACCTTAAACGTTTAATGTTTCTTCTCAGATGACCCCGCAGCAGACATTAGATCAGTGAACGACGTAATAGGTATTTTTCCATTCTGTGCTGCACACTTATTTTATTAGCTCGTTATTAACATACAACAAATCACGTTTCGGCAATCTGCCATTTTCAAGTGATTCCGCCGTATACAATACACAGTTTCTTTATATAGAATTATAAAAATATAAGTTTGAAGGATTACGTCTACTTTGGCTGATATTAACGATTTACGTATCACAATGAAGTGTCGTGGAGTGTCTGCTGAGATTGTTTCTCAGTTTCCGTGCTGTTGAATTTTCTCCGAACTCTGTGTATGGTGTGCACTTTTTTATTTGCACTTAATGTACGTTTGACAACACGAACCACTTACGTTCCGCAAATATGAATCGCAAATTTATTGTAAACATGCTCGTATGTGTGTTACTGGAGTGGACTGCGCAGTCAGACGAACGTAAGTGAAAAAAAAAAAAAAAACCAACTGCGCTCCATACATAGGGTTCTGACAAACTTCAACAGCATGGAAAGTGAGAAACAATCTCAAAAGAGACTCCAAGACTCTGTGTTGTGACACATAAAACGTAAATATCTACTGAAACAGACGCAAGCCATCAAACTCATGTTTTTACAATTTTATACAAGAAAACTGTATACTATATATATCAGGATTACTTGAAAATGGCAAACTGCCGAAACGAGACCCGTCATACGTTAAAAACGACCTAGTAAAATCAGTGTGCAGCAGAAAACGGAAAAATAGTTGTTGTAAGTGTCTAACATGAGAGTTTTTCAGAATATTCTTTAATAACACAAAATGAGGGGTTATGGGACCCACATTCTTGCGAACTCTTTTCCACATCTGGTTCTACGTCTGCATCTACACTTTCACTCTGCAGACCACTGTGAAGTGCATGGCAGAGGGGATTTCCCGCTGCACTGCATATTAGGTTTCTTTCCCGTTCCGTTCCTATATGGAGTGATGGAAAGACGATTTCTTACGCGCCTCTGTGTGCGACACAATTGGTCTGCCCTTGCTCTATGCGGCTACCACGCGAGTGACACTTAGGAGACTGTCCAAAGATTGTTCACTAAATACTGGTTTTCGAAATGTCTTAAGGGGGGTAGGACGTCAAACGGGCCGACCTGGAGCAGGAGAGGCACTACAGGACATTTTAATTTCCACTGTCTATACTTTTACAAGTAAATTCATAAAACTTCAGGATTCACACTCGTAGCAGCGGAAGTTCAAAAACATAACAAAATAATTTTTTACATGTGAAATTTCATCATTTTTTCACTTACTATTGGCTGCATTTGTTGCTATAGGTACACTTTTCTTCATCAGTAAGAGAGACTGTTCGATGAATTTTGCACAGCATGCAAACCATACTTACAGGTGTATGAAACTCTAGAATCTATTTAATTTATGAAAAATGAATGAGCTGTTACGTTTTAAACTTCATGTTCAGGAAAAAATCAAATTTTGTAGTTAATTATCTCAATTTTTACCCCAGTTTTTAATAGATTTGGAAAATTCTAGAGTTTCATACACCTGTAAGTATGGTTTGTATGCTGTGCAAAATTCATCAAAGAATCTTTCTTACTTGTGAAGAAAAATATACCTATAGCAACAAATGCAGCCAACAGTAAGTGAAAAAAAGATGAAATTTCATATCTAAAAAAGATTATTTTGTTATCTTTTTCCACTTCCACTGCTGTGAGTGTGAAACCTGAATCCTTCCTGGTCATGCTGACAAAGTTTTATGAATTTATTTGTAAAAGTATAGACAGTAGAAAATAAAATGTCCTGTGGTGCCCTTCCTGCTCCAAGTCGGCCCGTTTGACGTCCTACCCGCATTAAGTGGGTGGAATTAAATTTTCACTGTGTAGCCGAGCGCGCGCTGACGTGAAACTTCGTGGTAGATTAAAACTGCGTACCGGACCGAGGCTGGAAAACAGGAACTTTACCTATCGCGGGAATGTGCTTGTGCCAGCGAAAGTCAAAGATCCCGAGTTCGAGTCTCGGTACAGCATACAGTTTTAATCTTAATGAAATTTTCACTCTACAGCGGAGTGTGCGCTGATATGAAACTTCCTGGCAGATTAAAACTGTGTGCCGGACCGAGACTCGAACTCGGGACCTTAGCCTTTCGCGGGCAAGTGCTCTACCAACTGAGCTACCCAAGCACGACTCACGCCCCGTCCTCACAGCTTTACTTCTGCCAGTACCTCGCCTCCTACCTTCCAAACTTTACAGAAGCTCTCCTGCGAACCTTGCAGAACTAGCACTCCTGAAAGAAAGGATATTGCGGAGACATGGCTTAGCCACAGCCTGGGGGATGTTTCTAGAATGAAATTTTCACTCTAGAGCGGAGTGTGCGCTGATATGAAATTTCCTGGCAGATTAAAACTGTTTGCCGGACCGAGACTCGAACTCGGGACCTTTGCCTTTCGCGGGCAAGTGTTCTACCGCGAAAGACAAAGGTCCCGAGTTCGAGTCTCGGTCCGGCACACAGTTTTAATCTGCCAGGAAGTTTCAGTTTTAATCTTCCCAGGCAGTTTCCTAAGTGGGCTTTCACAGGATGGGATCTGCCAATTGAAGGTCTTCAGATATCCGTTGCGCTTTGCCGTACGTCAAACAAAGTTGAGTCCGTATGCGCTGCCCTACTTTATTTGTATTCAGTATTCCCTGTTTGTCCTACTTGTTATGGGTGGCGTAGGTGGCCTCTTTCGAAGAGAAGAATTCACTCGGAAACTTTGTAAAAGTACTTCCGATACGCCCAGCATACTCTCGCCCGCAGCACGGAGCGTGTTTTTGGGGACCGCTCGGAAACTTGCGGCCACATTATGATGTACGGCAAGAGCCGTGTAAGCAGGCAGCGTAATTTTTTTTCCGAAACGGTTGAAAATCTCGCAAGAGAAAGCAAAGAGGACTGGTGTTTAGCGTTCCGTCAACGTCGACATCATTAGCGATGGAGCACAAGTTCGTATTGTTTCAGGGATGGGGAAGAAAATCGGCCGTTCCCCTTCAAAGGAATCATCGCGTTCATTAGGAAAAATCACGAAAAAGCTAAATCTGGATAGTTGGTCGAAAATCTCACAATAAGGTCATCGGCATGCAGTCTGCTGTCTAGGGCGAGTCGCCTAAGAAGAACACTCCTTTTACTGCCTTGACTTTTGAAAAAAAAAAGTTCTTACGTGGTTAATACTGTTACGTTGTATTACCTTAGATACTGAAGGGAGTATTTTTTTACGATAGAACACTGTATTGTTTTAAAGGCATTCGACAGTCAATAAAAGACGAGTGAAGTGATGCAAGTTTTGTTGAGTTTGTCGTTAATACTTCTCGCAAAAGTGCTCCAGCAGTATACTGCAATTAAGATGCAAGGAGTTCGGAATCAGCTATTGCTGTGTAAGCACAGCTAAACCGGCGAATCCTAAAAGATGGTTATAGGACCATTACTTTTCATAGCCTAGTGGATGAAGTCCGAAGTTGCATGAGGCTTCTCGCGGGCGGTACTGTTGAGTAGAGGGAAACGGCGACGCTAGAAAATTGTAGTGAGGCGCAGTAACACTTGCACAGGATCGACGCTTGGTGTAGCGATTGTCAGTTGACCCTCAACATAAAGGAAACTAACGCATTGCTAATATATAGGCAGGGAGAGGCATTAAATGAGGGCACAATAATCACTGGCATCAGTCACGCACAGAGTGTCCCATAAATGTTGCGACCAACTTCAAAGGGTTGTAGTGGGAGTCTCGAAGAATAAATAGAGCATAGGAACCCCTGTCCAGGAAAATCATCCAACGACGCTACGGGGTGTCAGAGTTATAGGCACCGGCGCCTGCCGCTAGGCCACCCTTTCAGCAACAAATGTGACTCTGTACGGTGACTGACCGTAGGGGGAACGTCTTGCAGTGTTGTTTGTTACTCAGTGATCGCAACTAATTGCCACGATCGCCAGTGGAGAAGATGGAGCTACCTGATGCGTAGAAAGACCTTGTCTCCTATGAATGTGATGCTCTGTTGTCTCCGTGGATGACAATTTTCGACTAATCTGCAGTTTATTTTTCTCCTGGAACCCTCTAAAATGGCCAGTGATTTTTGGCACAAAGGAGAAAAATAAACTGCGGACGGAAACCTGTGTCTGAAACCATATCGACCGAGGCAGCATATCGTCGCATTCCTAGGAGACAAGGCCCATATATGCAGCAGCTAGCTCCATCTTCTCCACTGGCGACCGTGGCAATCAGTCGCCGTCAGCATACAAAGTCACGTTTGCTGGCGAAGGGGTGACTTGGCGGTAGGCACTGGCACTTATAGCTGCGACGCCCTGTATCGGCGTTAGATGTTTCCTGACACGGGTACCTATCCTCTAATTGATCCTCAAGACAGCCTCTACAACCCCCCGAAGTTGGTCCTAACATTTTCGCGACATCCTGTTTGCTAAATATCTGGGAGCATGCATCAGAAGCGATTTAAAATGGAACGACCACATAAAACTAAACGCAGATGCCATACTGAATTCATTTAAATTATCCCCAGTAAATGTAGTCCTCCAACGAAGTAGCTTAGAAAACCCTCATTCGCCCAGTTCCTGAATTTAGCTTGTCACTCTGGCATCCATACCACATAGGAGTGATAGAGGAAATAGAGATCCAAAGAAGAGCAGTACGTTTCGTTACACGTTCACTTAGTAAGCGCAAAAGCGTCACAGAGATGCTCTTTCAACTCCAGCGGCAGACGTTACACGAGGTATACATGCAGACCGAAGCGACGAAAGAAAATTTGAACTAAGACCGGTGTAAGCAATCAAATAGTTTCGTCTGATTAAAGCAATTACGCCTGGGTTTCAGGCAGCATCCCTCACTTTTTTCAATGCTGAGGTGCTATTCCAGTACAGTTGGAGAGCCCCTGCAATGATGTCCGAGTTTAGTGGGAATACCAAGTGGTGGACTGAGGCGTGAATGGGAATTTGGACTGTTCAAATAACTTACGGGTTTGCCGCCGGGTGACGTCGTTGACCACTGCCGATATTTCGACACCCTGCCATTCTCAAGGCACAAATGCAAGGAGGAAGCAATGTGCAAGGGAATTTAATACCTCGGTTCACAGAGATGAAACAAGAAAGATACAACACAGACAGAAAAATTAGGGAATTTGGACTGTTGAGAGAGGCCTGCAAGGATAGTCCGTTCAGTTGTGTAAAGCCACTGTGGTGTAGCGGTTAGTGCATCTGCCTAGTGGACAGGAGACACTGGTTCGAATCCTGGCCTTGGTACAGACTTTCAATCGTTGCTTCAGTCTGCATATATATACGTATATATACACGAGGATAAGTCAATTATTTTCCTATATATACGCGAGGGTAAGTCAATTATTTTCCGCAAAGTAGTTATAAAATTTTATTGTAATTAAATAGGAAACTTACAAGAACATCAGTTTTCGACATAGTCTCCTTGCGTTTCAACGCACTTGGTCCATCGCTGTACAAGCTTCCTGGTTCCCTCATAAAAGAAGGTTCTCGGTTGAGCTGCGAGCCATGAATGCACCGCTTCTTTCACTGCTTCGTCCGAGGCAAATCGACGGCCCCTTAATGTATGTTTGAGTGGACCAAACAAGTGATAGTCAGAAGGGACAAGATCGGGACTATATGGAAGCTGATCTAGTATTTCAAATTTGAGTTTCTGGAGCGTTTCAGCAGTGTGGGCAGCAGTACGCGGACGGGCGTTGTCGTGCAACAACACAACAACTTTTGACAGCAATCCTCGGCGTTTCTTTGCTTCGAATTGCAGGCTTTAGCCTGGCAGAAAGCATCTCACTGTAACTTAAACTGCTTAGTGTTGTGCCAGAACTGGACCATGTGTGTCCCAAAAAACCGTAAACATTAGTTTTCCTGCGGACGGTTGGGCGAATCTGGATGTTTCCATTCCACACTCTGTTGTTTACTCTCCGGCTCGTAATGATGGATCCATGTTTCGTCAACAGTAATGATCCTGTCTAAGAAGTTGTCCCCTTCGTTACCATAGCGATCCAAATGTTTATTGCAGATGACCAAGCGCGTTTGTTTATGCAACTGTGTGAGTTGTTTTGGGACCCATCTTGCATAAACTTTATGAAACCCATGCCTGTTGAGGATGACTTCGTAGACAGAACCGTGGCTAATATGCACACGATGTGCCACTTCTTCAATAGTTAATCGTCTTTCTAAGAGAATCATTTCTCGTGAACGCTCAATGGTTTCTTCATTTGTAGCGGTAAATGGTCGTCCGGCTCCATCGTGCGTAACAGTTGTGCGACCATTTCTGCATTTTTCAATCCATTCGTAGACACTCCGTTGTGGCAAAACAGTGTTCCCGTTCTGTACCGAAAGTCTTCGATGAATTTCTGCCCCTGATACGCCTTCCGACCACAAAAAACGGATCACTGAACGTTGTTCTTATTTGGTGCAAATAGACAGCGGAGCAGCCATAGTTAACAGCACGGCAGCAATAACGAAACTAACATAGCAATTTCAAAATTGCAAAGATATAACAACAAATAAAGAAAGCATGCGTCATCAACGTAAAACAACAGAACTAACAAAATTAAACAAAACTATAACTAAATTGCGGATAATAATTGACTTGCCCTCGTATATGAGTTGAAAAGATCCCTGGAACCATGTAGTTTGATTCGTTAGGAGAGGGTCATAGTACATCACGGTGTGGTTTACTGTTAACATACACAGAGGATATGTTGCCTGCGGAGGTAACAAATATTTTTCATCCTCCTACGTGTATCTCAATATCTATGAATTTAAAAGCAGAGACATTCGAGCTCACATGGAGGCTTACCAACAGTAGGTCCACATAAGGTGGCTTGCGGTGTATAGATGTAGATGCAGAAGTAGATATAGATGTAGACTTAGAGGCGGGTGTCTCATGCCAGACCGTGTAGCTGTATGCAGCCGGGATATCTGACGCGTCTACACCACGATAGCGTACTCAGGTCGACTTGGGCCCAATTTCAGCACGTTTCAGAGAGTCGTTTGCATAAAGTTTCAACGCCAACATTAACAAGTGTCTGTCGCTGTATTCACCTATCCAACAGCTTTCGAATTCCGTTAAAACGTATACCGTTCAATGAGAAAAATGAAGTTGCATCAGAGTCTAAGTTACAGCAAGAGTTACGAGTGTTTAACCTTTTAATAAAACTACGTACCTCTCTGTGCCCCGACAGATGCGAGAAGTCTCGTTTCGATATCTTAAACCTTTAGTGATATTAATGGGGCGTTATGCCTTGCGTGATTCCCCCTATACATTTAATCCACGTAACTTTATTTCCTGAGTTATTACAGTAAACAAGGGTTTTTATGATGGGAATCCATACCTTTTTACCTGTAGTCCAGTACCGATCAGAAGTGAATCGTAGGACATGATGCTTGATAAGTATATCGGTGGGGCCTTCCGCATAATAGAAGCGAGAAGTGCGGTAAACGTGGTGGACGATACATTCTAGCTGGTTACCTGTGTTTACGTTGAGAAGCAGGTGGAACTGCGATTCTGTCACATAGTGGGTTAATGACTTAGTCCTATCCTCGCAGAGTTTCTCGAAAATATGTCACTTGTCACTATATTCAGACTTCCAAAGGCTTTCAAACTCTGTTAAAAAGAGTGCAGTTCAGTTTCTAGCAAAAAAACTTTAATGGCTTCACTGTTTCCGTAAATATATTACAAGCGTTAGCTGTACCACAAAAAAAAAGCTTTTTTTATGCACTACTGTTTGTCGAAGACCGTGTTGCGATTTCTTTAATAGTTTCGCAAATGTTTGTAGTTAAAGAGCTAGATCATTCATCCTGAATTATGGAAAACTTGAGAATACGTCCAGTAATTCTAGAAACTTGCAAAATTGTTTATGTTTTTCTTACTTGTTTGTACATGTCTGTATCCACTGAAAAAAATTGTTCAAATGGCTCTGAGCACTATGGGACTTAACTTCTGAGGTCAGCAAGCTGGGTGATGTGTGATGTCCTTAGGTTAGTTAGGTTTATGTAGTTCTAAGTTCTAGGGGACTGATGACCATAGCTGTTAAGTCCCATAGTGCTCAGAGCCATTTGTCATCAGTCCCCCAGAAATTAGAACTACTTAAACATAAATAACCTAAGGACGTCACATACATCCATGCCCGAGGCAGGATTCGAACCTGCGACCGTAGCAGTCGCGCGGTACCAGACTGTAGCGCCTAGAACCGCTCGGCGTATCCACTGAAGTTATAAAAATCAAACCTTACTTAAGTTTTGCAAAATATAGAAGAGTGACAGCAACATCTTCATATTGTCCTTCTTGCGAAACTGCGGACAAAATTCAGAACGACAGAGAACATTCACTATGTATGTTGAATGTCAAATGACAACAAGCATGAATAATAGTGGATCACCTTTTTCTTTGTTTACAACATTTTTCCAGTTAGTGTGAAAACATATAAACTGTCTTGTTAAACCGTGAAAATTATTTCATGAAGTGCGATATGTTGTCATGCGTATGAAACTAGCAGGTTTTCACATCGCTAGGCCACCCCATTTAAGCGAGAACTTCCGTAGTCCCATTCACGTGAAACTGAGCGAAATTAAAGCGTTTCACTGCAGTGTCTTATTTATCGTATACACTAACGTAACATTTTTCAGTGAATGTAGTTCCTGTGGTTTCATTGAAGTTTTACGAACGTTACCATAGCACTTTCGCACCTAAAACAAGCCTGTCTTCTCCTGGCGATCCTCTCTACGTTCTCTCTTAGTGCTACCTGATAAGATCCCCGGAAAACGAACAATAAACAAGAATGATTTGATCGAATTTTTCTAAGTTACTTCTTTTGTGGTTTCGTAATCCAGCTGGTGCGCGAGATGTACAACATTCCATAAATACTTACATACTTCGACAAGAGTGTTATAACTCAAAAACAAATAAGCCAGGTGCTGACAGATGTAAATATTACTGAACGATTAGTTTAATAAATCATGCTTGCCAAATGCTGACAAGAATAATTTGCAGAAGTACGGTAAGACAGATTGAAGCCGAATTCTGAGAAGACCTGCTTGGCTTGCGGAGAAATGTAGGAGGCAATACTGACCCTATAGCTTATCTTAAAAGGTAGACAGAAGAAACACAAACGTAGGTTTATATCACTTGCAGATTTAGATAAACCTTTTGAAAATATATAGTGATTTGCATAAGGCTTGACGTCCTCTCGTAACAATTTTTGCTGAATGATTTTCTTATCTAGGTGTAAAACTCACGGCTTCACCGTAGAATATTTCCTTTTTTTCCGTCGCTTCTCTTCCAAATGCACACAAAATGAAATTGTGGTATAGGCGATTGCAGCGCATAGCAAATTGTTGTTGTCCGCCATGTTGAACTCTGACGAAAAATATGAGGACAGTGTAATACCCCTTTATAACGCCACGTCAAAGATCTTCGTCAAAAAAAATTGACGAATATTTGATCGTATTTCTCTGTCAAAATACTGGCCTTAAAGTGGTAGCAGTGATGTAAAATTGTTTGAAGGTACTAAAGATAACAAAAAAAACTCCGTCCGAACAGGCCTTGGAAGACCCAACGGCACCGATAGGCCGCCGTGTCATCCTCAGCCCATTTGATTGCAGCAGCCACAGAAAGAACAGTCGGCAGCAGCCGACGAAGCTGGGCGGTTTAATACGGTGTACGCTTTGGCAGCCACCAGGTCGTCATCATATCGATGGAATCGTTTTCATATCGGTGCACTGCACAGTGTTACATCCACGTCTACGTACATTCTTTGCAAGGCACGCAAAAGGAGCGAGGGAAAAACCGACTATCTGTATGCCTCCGTACAAACCTTAATTTCTCAGTTCTTGTCTTCGTGGCTCTTACGCGAAATGTAAATTGGCAGCACGAGAATCGTCAGTCGTAAATACCGGTTCTCTAAATTTTCTCAGTATTGTTTTTCGAAAACAACGTCGCCTTTCGTCCAGGAATACCCATTTGAGTTCACGGGGCATCTCGATAATACTCACGTGGTAATCAAACCTATAGCTCACAAGTGTAGCAATCCGCCTCTGAAATGCTTCGATGTCTCCTTTAATCAGACTTTGCGGGAATTCCAAACACTCGTACAGTACTCAAGAATGGGTCGCACAATGTTCTATTCGTGGTCTCCCTCATATTTCAGCTACAGTTCCCTTGAATTCTCCCAACAAAGCGAACTCGACTACCGACGTTAGTTCGCGTTTAATTTCATATCGCTTTGCAACGTTACATATTTAATTCACGTGACTGTGTCCAGCAGCACACAACCAACACTGAACTCGAAGGGCTATTTTTTTACAGTCACCTGCATTATGTTACGGTTTTCTGTATTTAGAGCTAACTGTCATTCATCGCCCCAGGTAGAAATTCTATCCAAGTCACCCTGTATCCTCCTACAGCCGCTCAAAGACGACCTTCCCGTACACCGCAGCATCATCAGTAAACAAAAGCAGATTGGTGCTCGCCCTGTGTCAGGTCATTTATGTATACAGAGAGCAACAGCGGCTCTGCCACACTTCCCTGGGGCAATACTGACGATACCCTCGTCACTAATGAAAACTCGCCGTCCAGGACAACGTACTGTCTTCTACTGTTGAAGAAGTCTTCGGGCCACTCAGATATCTGGGAACCTGTTCTGTATTCCGGGACCTTCGTTAACAGTCTGCAGAGGGCACCGTGTCGAATGCCACCCGGATGTCTTCGGCGCCAGCAAGCAGCTCATAGAGAACGAATCTATGTGATGCGTACCAAAGTGCAAAAAATAAAATTAAATAGAATTATTGCTGACACGTATCAAAGTGAAAAAATGAAATTAAGTATAATTAAACTGCATTTAGTATCCTTTTGAGGTGAGGTTTACTTCTGACAGTATAAAACGATGATGGAACCATAAAACTGAATAAATATATTTCTTGTATAGGAAGGGTTTCACGCCGCATAAATGTGTTTATTTTCGGTAAAAAACTATAACAATATATCATATGGCAGTTTTTCAGAAACAGGACATTCAGTCAACCAGTGGTAGTACAATAAAGAATATATACATAAATGCTCCAGCTTCAATTAGGCTTCATAGCCATAGTGAGAAATTCACAATTGAGAGAGTATTCAGTGAAGGAGATTGTGCACTTCAGTAACTGTTGTCAGCAGACCTGAGGTAGTTTTCGTATCATTAAATAGGGAAAGTTAAGAACGAATTCGTTTGCATTGAACACATCTGTAGCCACGTCGTTTTGCTGAAGTCATCGAAGTGCTGTATTTTCCTCTAACGAGGATAAACTTGAAGAACAGCGAATGAAACAACGTCATAGATTCAGTTTGAAGGTAGAGCTGATAATAAGTTACAGTGGCACTAAAGTAATGTGTAACCGACTCACCGAAAATAAATAATACAAAACAACAGCGCTGTAATAGAACGAACTGAGTTTTCATATTTGCGGCAACTGAAGTCATTATCCGGATGGGCAAGGCAAGAAATGTAAACAAGGTAAATATGGCCTGGAGTGGTTTTGGTATACTAAACAGGGCTATCAAAACTAAGTGTCCTGTGTATTTCAAAGGCGAAGTATACATTTTCTTTGTATTATCACATTTCACGTACATCAGTGAGACGGGGAAAATCATTAAAAAAAACTGGGATTGCCCAGCGCGCAAACAAAGGGATGCACAAAAAAAAAAAATGGTTCAAATGGCTCTAAGCACTATGGGACTTAACTGCTGTGGTCATCAGTCCCCTAGAACTTAGAACTACTTAAACCTAACTAACCTAAGGACAACACACACATCCATGCCCGAGGCAGGATTCGAACCTGTGACCGCAGCGGTCACGCGGTTCCACACTGTAGCGCCTAGAACCGCACGGCCACTCCGGCCGGCAAGGGATGCACAGTGGGGATTATTGGTACGAGACAGGAAAACAAACAAACGTGCCAGGGAACAGGCTAGAGTTGGAAGCGTAGCAATGACATCAATGAAAATAAAATGGAGTTGGGCAAGGGATGCAGTCAGTCGAATGCAAAATAGAGGGACCGTGAAAGTTCTACGCTGGGTTCCAAAAGATAGGAAAAGTCCGAGATGGCAACCTAATGCATTATGATACATGCAAGATTAACTTAGAAAAGTGTAGAGGAGGCCTGTATCCTGTGGTAGATATGGAATTGTTGATTATGATGTTGATGTTACATAACATCTTACCTAGGCACCATTTTCGATAAAGAATTGATGAATGAGTGTACGTTTCTTACAACAAAGATCTCACGATTCGATAGCACTACCTCAAGAATGAATTAATGGAACTATTAGTGCTCAGTTGCGGAAGAATAACACTACAGAGATGCCACACATCTTTTTTTTCTCGGTAGAATAATGCTGATGGCAGGATGGGAACAGCGTATCAAGTCATATCCTCCACCGAGATCTCTGTGTAAAGCAGAGGTATATTTTCTTCAAAGCACGCAGAAAGATAGTCCACGTGTGGCAAAGTTAACAAAATAAGCGTAATTAGATTCTGACTGGCGAGTAAGGGATGCTGTTTGTACTCAAATCGCTCCGATATTGAATTAGGAGATGTAATAAACGGGGTCCTCGTGTGGTCATCCAGTTCGGAGCGTGTAATTTGATTAATCTGATTAGCATTTTTCTTTCTTTTATACCTACATTTGTGTAGTGACACAATAGTAAAAAGAAAAAAAAATACTCGGCGTTGGACGTTTCTTTTACGTACCCCAATCTGAAGGCTTCCCACGCGAATCAGATTTACTTTATTTTTTTGTTTGGAAGTTTAAGTTGTTCTCTCTTTGTGGTACACTTCTGTCACTCATATATCAAGTAAAAGTGATGAATAACATTTAGAGATAAAAGGACTCTTTGAATATGCAGTGTGGAATTGTACAAATGTAATAGTCGAAATAATTTTGTGATTTCACACAGTTTATCCCAATTCTGTTTGTTTAAAAGTACCCAAGATACGGACAATCTGCAGTAATTAAAAGCAAGCGCTTTAAATGTTTGTTATTTCGTGTGTTGTCACTGATTTACGGTAATTTCATTATTGCCTCGGCTGAATAACCGCACGTGATCGGCTATGTCTCAATGCACACATCCGGCACATTTGATCGCGTCGTTTAATAACCGACAGCCACGCCTTAGAAAGACTTGCGAAAGGTTACTAATGTCGTTAAAGTTCTTATTTTTTCTTAATAAATTTGTATCGGCGCCGCAAAATGAATTTTTTTGTGCATTTAATGAAGATCATGCGCACATTGCTTCAAGACTCTCGCCTCTAGGAAGTGGACTTCTTATAAAATAAAAGTACGTATCACTCTCTCTCTCTCTCTCTCTCTCTCTCTCTCTCTCTGTGTGTGTGTTATAATATAGTTCTAGAGAGCTTCGCGGTTTATGAATCTACCTTGTCATCCCGCACACATATGACTACATGACGGAACAAACACTGTACTAGGACAAGGTTGGTTGGTTGGTTGACGTGGGGGAAGGGACCAAACAGCGAAGTCATCGGTTCCATTTGGTTAGGGAAGGATGGGGAAGAAAGTCGGCCATGCTCTGTCAAAGAAACCATCCTCCATTTGCCTGAAGTGATTTAGGGATATCACCGAAAATTTAAATCAGGATGGCCGGATACGGGTTTGAGCCGTCGTCCTCCCTAACGCAAGTCCATTGGGGTAATGTGCTCACAGTAGCCTTGGGGCAGGGGAGACGAACTGATGATTGTGACATGTAAGATAATAATACAAAACAACGGAAGTCTGTATCACAATCAGAATTTTCCGTGTCAGTAGAATGGTTGTTACTGGCGTATGAGCGCACGATTAAATCAATAGATGGAACAGAGCTGAATAGAAAGCTTTAGAATGACAAAATGTGCAAGAAATTATTTTTAATGTCTTTCTATTATGAAAATGTGAGATATATGAATATCCGGATATTGTTGCGGAAATGTACGTCGTTGTAGCCGCGCAAATCGAAAAAACATCTTCTGAGATCTAAGACTGGAGAACGGATCGCCTAGTGGTGTTCATTGCTTTTGCAGAATGTTTTAAAGACACTCATAAGACAATAACAAACTATCGTTAGGGAACAAAATACTGTGTATCAAAGGGGAAGATAAACTTTCAGACTTCATTTATTTATGTATTTATTTCACCTGACAACGTTACTTCCTTCAGGAGCTTACATCTAAGCAGACATCGATAGTGGGTCAACATTCCAATACATGTATTGTAAAGGGAGTTAATAATAATAATAATAATAATGACAATAATTATAATTAACATTATTAGTCCATTTTTCCCTGTCGTAATTCAAAACTAGTAATCCACACTCAGTGTAAACATTCCGGTAAGGATACAGTCGAAGCCTAGTTTTGAAGCCTGTTTAGATTATCTAATACATTCCTGACCATTTTCACTTTTCCGTTTATTGCTTTTCCAGGGTCTGCCGTTGCTATCTTGAACTGCTCAAATTCAAAAGCTTGTGGCTACGTCTTTAATCTGTACTAATGTCGTTTGATATATTGTTCATGCATCATATTAGTCCCGTTATAAATGCTTTTTATATCTTCCTCTTAAGTAATCTATTAAGGCCTTTCATTAATTGTTGCACTTCATCTGTACTTGAAGCAAGTAGTAAAAAGAGTCAGCAAAAAGAATGTGATTCGAACATGTAACATGGAAACACCTTCATTCTCCGTTTTCTAGACTTTCTGCAAAGCATAGTAGTTTAAGTTCCTTTCGTATTACTTTTCGTCCAACTTTTGTCAATTGTATTGAAAAGCCATGGCATTTCGGTGACTTAATGTTGTGCAAAATTTGAATGGCTTAACACATCTCATCCGAAATGTCATTGTCTTCATTATTAACTATTTCTGCATCTGACTTATCCCTTGAAACATGCGAGTATAAACAAGTAAAGAAATTTTGGATTACAACTTTCCCTGTGTTGTTAGTTACTGTGCCGCCTACCGCCTGAGATTATATAATGTGGTGTCTACCCAACATATATTTCTGATTTGACTTATTCATGCTCTAATTCTTTTGCTCTGTTTCTCGTATCACGTTTTCATTGTAACTCCTCACATTCTGACGCTTGCATTACCGTATGGTTTTGTTCGGTTCAGCATATCTTGTCATATTCTTATTATTGTCTACTAGAAATTCTCGCGTCTTCTTTGAAAGATATGTTGTTCTATCTGGATATTCATATCTCTTGCTTTTTTCGTATGTGCGGCATCTTTTGCTATTGGTGTAAATACTTTTGTTGAATAATTGTCTCTTGGTCTAGACCCGTCTAATCTTTGTTTACCAAGACAAAAAACTTGTTGCGTGTTACGTATGGGAATCTTTGATATCGTTAAACAAATTCTCATAACCTACATTCCTGAATTCGTGCGTGATTAATTATGTGTCTTTCCAGCTTTGTATCCATTTATATACTCCGCATCTGATATGCTTCGAGTAACCACTCTCACCATTGCTAGTTTAAAAACAGTTGTTATACATTCGTTATTTTTTCGGATATTTCGTAACATGAAAACAAAAATGTACTGATTTATTTAGCCGTAATACGACAATTTTTCAGTGAAATAAACAGCGAGGTATTCTGCAATAGAGAATTAGTATTCACTGCAAATGTGAGTACAAATGATTATGAAAATAATCAAAGGATGCTAAAATCATCTTTGTAGCCCACAAATGTCAACGAATCATTATTGGAGGGTAATATATCATTTGGAAACAGTGAGTGAATCAATTTTAGTAGGAGAAATAAGTTTTTAATTTGTGACATATTTTAAAGTAATGAAATGAATACAGTTAAGTACAATAAAAAGATTGTAACTGTTTCATAATAAACGTGTATTAGCTAGATGAAAATGACACAGAATAATTTAATTCAGTTCAACGTAATTTTAGTTTATCACGAAAAATGTAAGGTGCGGTATTTGGGCAACAAAATAACTAACGATCGCCGAATTAGTGACGATGTAAATGCAGACCGGCAACAGTAAGAAAAACAATGCTGAGAAAGAAGAATGTATTAAAATACAATAGAGATTTAAGTATTAGGAAGCCTTTTCTGAAGGTAATTCCCTCTAAAGTTGCTTGGTGCGGAACTGACAGGTAGGTGATGGGAAGTTCAGATATCAAGAGAAGATTTTGAAATATGATGCTGCAGAAGAATGCCGAAGATTAGGTGAGTGACTACAATACAGAATGCGGAGGTTTTGAATGGAACTGGGGAAAAAGAAATTTGTCTTACAATTTGACTAAAGAAGGGAACGATTTACACGACACGTCCTGAGGCATCAAGAAGTTGTCAATCAGAGAACGCAGGAAAATGTGGAGGTGAAGGCTAAAAACTGTAGAGGGACACCTATACACGGATACTGTACGCGTGTTCAGTGGATGAACGCAGGGATGAAGAGGCTTGCACAGGACAGACCAGCATGAAGAGCCACATCAAAGAGCACAACAATAATAACATGTTGTGTGGCAGCATGTGAGTGAACTACATGGTTCACAGAAATCTGATGTGGAATCCTGAAGTGCGTTATTTAAATCTATAAAAACTTTAAAAAAACGTTAAAAAGATTGTTATCAGCTCTAAGTCTCATGAGGGAGTGTGTATAGAGGGATGACAGATCAGAACCCCGAGTCACTTGTTAGTCCCCATTATTCTTCACTCTGTTGTATTTTTCGATGTATAAATTGTATCCTGCGTCTCCATAATCACTGACACCCGCTGATCTCAGATTCAGTTTTTGACGTAGAAGGCAACCGGTATGTAGAAGAAAGTCGTTGTAAAAAAAAAGTAACTCGTTACTCATCAGTTTTCAGTGGCTTAGAAAGGAGTTAATATGCAGCCATAAAAATCTCTGATAATCTACGTACAAAAAAGAGTGCCCGTTTCTTTGTCTGATTGTAATTCATACAAATCGACAGTTTTCATTCCGATCTTTATAAAATTTTGTACGCTTTGCCTTGAAGACAAGAGGAAGGCCACTGTCTACATAATCGTAATTTGGCTTGAAACTTAGGCTACATGTATGTAATATATAAAGGGGAAAATTCCTAAAAAGTCTTGACCGATTTACTTCAAATTTATACACGATCCACAAATTAACATTTGGGCCGACATAGGCTATATATATTTTTAGCGTACACAACACACACACACACACACACACATACACACACACACACACACACACGAACGACACATCTCGGAAAGTACATTATGGGTTGCAGATATAGTACTTTAATTAGTAATTCAAAAAGGAATCAAATCATAATCTATGGTGTAATTGTTATTAGTGAACTTTTGCTTTGAAACTGTTGCGTATTCGTAAAAATCAGAACCAGAAGGGAACCCGATTTTTGTGAGTGCTGCAGATGAAGACGCATTCATTCGTCGCATTCCGTTGATACCCAGTGATTTAAACACGTCCATCCATTTACAGCGACTGCAGTTTCTCATACGGCTCGTAATTCACTGTGTCAACAAGGCACAGGGCCGATCACTTTGCGTGGCAGGTAATACCAAATAATTTTAAATGGGTGATTTTGATATGTACGGAATGGATACGTACGAGAGTGCTGAAAGATATCCGTAGTTTCTGCGCGCAAACGTTCCTAGGTAGTCTCTCGCGGTAGACGGACAGCGTCTTTCTGTCTCTTGAGATTTCTCACCACTTCCGGCGCACATCCTTACGAGTCACACGAAACGTACAACGTTCTCCTTTCTATACGGTCGATGCCCCCTGTTAGTACGACCTCCCATGGCTGCAGAACGCTCGAGCAGTATTCAAGTGTGTGTCGTACAGATATTTTGTAGTCAAACGATTTTACAGGCACACTTTGGTTTCCCAGTATCTGACCAATGAATCGTAGCTTGTCGTCTGCTCTGCATAAGGAGCAAGTTGTCATTCTTCGCTCATGTTTTGTCGAGATGTAAGTGCACATTGACGCAATGAATACCAGATAGCATACGCTCACAGATAACTCCATCGCCCTGAAATGTCTGTCCCCTAAACAATAAACTACAACATATACAGCCATGGTGCAGTCACTCTCTCCAGGGCGCATCAGACATTACTTCTGAGTCTGTAGACGATTCTCCATCCGGAATAGGATTCATCATACTGCCTCTCAGCGTATTTTCCTCCAAGTCGCAAATCTAGTTAAATGGCCCATGGGACATTCTCTGCCGTAGACTAAAAGAGAAGCATCCAGAAAGGTAGGAAGAAATGAAATGAAAATTCACGGATTGACAGGGTACGTGTTGTTTTTTCAGTGAGTGGAAAATCGATCTAAGTTTACACTCATGGCAAAACCCAAAATCCAAATGAGTCTCTAAATTCACTTATATGGAAACGATGCCCTAAAAACACATTTGCATCTGCTACAGTTGTCAGAATTGCAACTTATGATGCAGTTATTGTATTTAATGATGGGAACGTCGGGAGGATGAAGGTATTAGAAAGAATGGGCTTCAAGATAGGAAATTTTACTCAAAACATCCTGAGAAAGATTTACAGCGCGTCTCTGCAGCTGAAAAGTCAGTTGAAGGCCTGGTAAAGGAAAGAATGCAGACAACTAGAAACCAGAAGGCAAGCCTTGAAGGGAAAGACGACCCAGAGTACAAATGTGGTGTCTTCTGAAGAAGTGACATAAGAAAAAAAGTTAGGTTGAACTTTGAATTGCGTTTCCTGAAAAGTTTGTTTTTTAACGTTTATGTACCTTTTCCTCAAATTCTATGACTGCTAGAATTATGAAATTTTGTACACGTATTTGTGTAAACGTAATAAACTTTGTCTCAAGACCAAATCTCGAAATTCTGATTGCAAGCTGAGATATGGGGCAAAGTGCTTGGAATTTTGCATGAATTTAAAATTGTACTTGTGGAATTATAATTAAAAAATTATGAAATTCTCCTATTTGACCTGTTCCAAAAACCTCATAAGAGAAGCTTACAACATATAAAGAGATGAAACAGAGAATTTTTTTTTTTTGTAGAAATCTCTTGAATACCTTCTGAGAAAAAGGAGCCGACCGCGGTGGTCTAGCAATTCTAGGCGCTCAGTCCGGAGCCGCGCGACTGCTACGGTCGCAGGTTCGAATCCTGCCTCGGGCATGGATGTGTGTGATGTCCTTAGGTTAGTTAGGTTTAAGTAGTTCTAAGTTCTAGGGGACTGATGACCATAGATGTTAAGTCCCATAGTGCTCAGAGCCATTTGAACCACTTTTGAGAAAAAGGAACATACATTATTTTTTGAAAATAAAACTTCAAATTTCATTTAAAAAGTTGAATATATATAATCAAAGGATTTTATATGTAAATGTGTTACTTTCACGTAAAGCGTGGTACAAAATTGCATTGCCATATCTCCAAAACTGTGGAATTGGTGCATTTTTCAAATAGCGTCTGTTTTTCATCAACGTCCCCCCTTAAACGGATCAGAAGGTCGGATCGGAGATGTTGCTGGAGGAAATCGACCGTCGCGTTTTGAACGAAATCGTGTCGTAATTCGCTTCTATCGATTTAGTGAAAATAGGCACTTGAGTCGTGTTCTGCTTTTAAGTCTTTACTACACAAGGCATTATACAGTGCGTGGAGGAGAGTAAGTCCGGCGTCAGTTTGCCCTCGCCTGTTCCATTTGAGAACAGAACGTGGGACGACGGTCTGTGGGTGAGTTTACGTATCAGGTATAATTGTTGTGACTTTGTAGTCGTGGTTATTGGCCAGAGTATGTCGGTAGACGTAATATGGTACACGACACAAGGTACGCTCTCCAATGCACAACGCCCCTCTTTTAGCGTCTGCCACTGGAATTCATTGAGCATTTCCGTCAGTCTGTCGTTCTTAGTGAACGATCGCGTAACAAAACGCACGCCTCTTTTTCAGATCTTCTCTCTCTCTCTTTCTCTTCTATTAGTCTTACGTGTCCGCCCCCGGTAGCTGAATGGGCGCCGGCACGGTAGCTCAGGGTGTTCGGTCAGAGAGCTGGTTGGCCTGTGTAATAAAAGAAACTGAGTGGAAGGATCAACAAACTAACTTGGCCGGATGTCATGTGAAGTCCGGAACGACCAAACACAGCGAACAAAATGAAAAAAAAAAAATGGTCAGCGTGGCGGATTGTCAATACTCTGAGCCCGGGTTCGATTCCCAGCTGGGTCGGGGAATTTTCTCCGCCCAGGGAGTGGGTGTTGTGCTGTCCTCATCATCATTCTATCACCCTCATCGACTGCAGGTCGCCGAAGTGGCGTCAAATTGAAAGACCGGCACCTGGCGAACGGTCTGCCCGACGGGGGGCCATAGCCATACGATAAAAAAGTCTTACGTGATAAACAATTCCACAGACACGAGCAAAACACAGGAATCTGTCGAACAAGCGTTTTGTCAGCCACTTGTTTTGTGTATGGGTTCTGTTTATGAAGCCTGTCACCTGATCTCCCTTCAAGTACTTTTATGTGCTCGTACCACACCAGGTCCCTCTGAACGGATACTGCTAGAAACCTTAGGGTTGTTGCTAGTTCTGGCGATTTGTCGCCATTACTATGATTTACAAGCAATGGGCCTTCCTGCCTACTTACGTGGAGTATGAAACATTTATTTACTTTGAGAATAAACTGCGAGTTCCAACACCAACCTGCGATTATATTCAGGTCTTCCCACAATTCATTGAAGCATCGTTCGCGAAAAGCTTGACGACGATTTCTATTTTATCCACCCTATTGCGTGTGTTCAGTGAACAATAATGACCCTGTAACACTCACATGGAATACTCCTGGAGTTAGTTTTACAGCTGATTTCGGCCAGTTCTGTCTGCAAGGAAGCCATGAATTCAGTAACAAATTTGAACCGATACGCGAAAGATCGCACTTGGTCCACCAGATGCAGCGTGTAATTCCATGGCATACTTTGGGTATCAACTTGTGCATGTTTATTTAAGGCACTTTGGATTTCACACGGAATCCTTGTTGATTCCTGTAGAGTATGTTTTCGTGCTTAGACCCTCTCCTGCTCTCTCACTTTCAGCAGTAATAACTCGGTCAGGCTCTTTAGCTTTTGAAAAAGGCGCTTCAGAAGCGGACGGCGAGGTCAAAGCGGAGCTCCCTGCAGAGGGAGGGGAGGGTGAGCGCCCTACACAGACCAGACTGCCATCTGGTCGAGGGTGCAGGACGGAGGGTGTAGGGCCGAGGGCGAGGGCGCAGGGACGACGGAGAGGACGGACGTCACTGCCGCGTCGCGTGGAGACGTCACATCCGGCGGGGGCAAAGCGAGCGTCAAACCTGGGGTGGCGCTGCCTAGCCAGGCAAACTGAGGACCCGGGTAGGGGGCAGGTGGGGAAAGGAGTAGAACCAGCAAATGATCTACACCGTATGAGCGAAAGTGTCTGGACACCTGTTAGTGGACATTAATATCGGGTGTTCCATCTTTCGTCTTTATGACGCGCATGAACTTTGCTGGAGACACTTCCAGTGAGGTGACCGTATGTCTGTGGAGTAATGGCAACCCATTCTTCCTCAAGAGCCGTAACCACAGAATGTGGTCATCTCGGGCGCTGTGGTCTACAACTACATCTACATCTACATACATACTCCGCAATCCACCACACGGTGCATGGCGGAGAGTACCTCGTACCACAACTAGCATCTTCTGTCTATGTTCCACTCCCAAACTGAATGAGGGAAAAATGACTGCCTATATGCCTCTGTACGTGCCCTAATCTCTCTTATCTTATCTTTGTGGTCTTTCCGCGAAATTTAAGTCGGCGGCAGTAAAATTGTACTGCAGTCAGCCTCAATTGCTGGTTCTCTAAATCTCCTCAGTAGCGATTCACGAAAAGAACGCCTCCTTTCCTCTAGAGACTCCCATCCGAGTTCCTGAAGCATTTCCGTAACATTCGCGTGAAGATCAAATCTACCAGTAACAAATCTAGCAGCCCCCCTCTGAATTGCTTCTATGCCTCCCTCAATCCGACCTGATAGGGATCCAAAACGCTCGAGCAGTACTCAAGAATAGGTCGTATTAGTGTTTTATAAGCGTTATCCTTTACAGATGAACCACATCTTCTAAAAACTCTACCAATGAACCGAAGACGACTATCTGCCTTCCCCACAACTGCCATTACATGCTTGTCCCACTTCATGTCGCTCTGCAATGTTACGCCCAAATATTTAATCGACGTGACTGCGTCAAGCGCGACACTACTAATGGAGTATTCAAACATTACGGGATTCTTCTTCCTATTCATCTGCATTAATTTACATTTATCTATAATTAGAGTTAGCTGCCATTCTTTACACCTATCACAAATCCTGTCCAAGTCATCTTGTATCCTCCTACAGTCACTCAACGACCACACCTTCCCGTACACCACAGCATCATCAGCAAACAGCCGCACATTGCTATCCACCCTATCCAAAAGATCATTTATGTAGGTAGAAAACAACAGAGGACCTACCACACTTCCCTGGGGCACTCCAGATGATACCCTCACCTCCGCTGAACACTCAGAATTCTTCGAGCCACTCACATATTTGGGAACCAATCCCATATGCTCGTACCTTAGTTAGGAGTCTGCAGTGGTCTGGAGGAGAATCGGCATGTTCCTTATGATTCGTGCCGGTTCTCTGGACAGTCCGTTCTATTTGAACAGTGTTACTGTCTACGAACCGCTACCTCCAAGACGCTGTTTAATGACAGGCTGCACTGTCATGCTCATACGATCATCACCTCCGAAAAGTTGCTCTACTGTACGCCGAACACGTGAAAATTGCCTTCATACTCTTCCGCATCCGGCGGTTTCTTAATCGCAATAACAAGACAACACCCCAATCACTATGAAACGTACCGTTTGGAAAATTGTGTAACACTGTGCTGGTAAACTTCTACGTTATTTGATACAAAGACAGCTGAGTAAAACTGAACGTACTCAGACATTTCTCTTTTTACTTGTTCTGATCATCACTAAACTGACACACAATATTTTTTTAGCGCAAGGCAATCTGACTTTCAATAATCCATACAAAAGACTGGCCCTGACTAACAATAACCTATACCTTTCATGAATCACTTACCTCACAAAAATCTTCGTTACTCGAACTACTGCAATACAGTGAGCTCCAATACTGCCGGCTAAATAAGAGATTCTAACTACTGAAGGCACTAACTACTGATAGGCATAGTTAGCAAGTGAAAGATTTTGATAGAGAACAAACAATGTATTTACCTTAATAATGTTCAAAAGTCATCATATATATATATATATATAGGGTGTTACAAAAAGGTACGGCCAAACTTTCAGGAAACATTCCACACACACAAATAAAGAAAATATGTTATGTGGACATGTGTCCGGAAACGCTTACTTTCCATGTTAGAGCTCATTTTATTACTTCTCTTCAAATCACATTAATCATGGAATGGAAACACACAGCAACAGAACGCAACAGCGTGACTTCCAACACTTTGTTACAGGAAATGTTCAAAATGTCCTCCGTTAGCGAGGATACATGCATCCGCCCTCCGTCGCATGGAATCCCTGATGCGCTGATGCAGACCTGGAGAATGGCGTGTTGTATCACAGCCGCCCACAATACGAGCACGAAGAGTCTCTACATTTGGTACCGGGGTTGCGTAGACAAGAGCTTTCAAATGCCCCCATAAATGAAAGTCAAGAGGGTTGAAGTCAGGACAGCGTGGAGGCCATGGAATTGGTTCGCCTCTACCAATCCATCGGTCACCGAATCTGTTGTTGAGAAGCGTACGAACACTTCGACTGAAATGTGCAGGAGCTCCATCGTGCATGAACCACATGTTGTGTCGTACTTGTAAAGGCACATGCTCTAGCAGCACAGGTGAGTATCCCGTATGAAATCATGATAACGTGCTCCATTGAGCGTAGGTGGAAGAACATGGGGCCCATTCAAGACATCACCAGCAATGCCTGCCCAAACGTTCACAAAAAATCTGTCGCATGTCAACACAGGCACCGAAGTCAACATTACCCTCCTTCAAATGGGCCACCTGGCGGTGAATCGAGGACGTACAGTACATACTGACGAAACTAAAACGAGCTCTAACATGGAAATTAAGCGTTTCCGGACACATGTCCACATAACATCTTTTCTTTATTTGTGTGTGAGGAATGTTTCCTGAAAGTTTGGCCGTACCTTTTTGTAACACCCTGTATATATATATCCATCCATCTTTACAAATTTCCTTTTTCTGGCGGACACACGTCCAGATCGTGCTCACATAGTAATCTCTCAAAACTCTGGCATCTCTCTCTCCACATCCACCACTGCTGGCGGCTCACCTCCAACTGCACAACGCTACGCGCTGTTCCCATCCAACTGCCCAACACTACAATAGCGAATATTTCAACAACGCCAACCAGCCACAGACTGCACACAGCACAGTCAGAGATTTTTATACAGAGCGCTACGTGGCGTTACCAACATAAAAACCTAAACAGCCTACTTTATTTAGCCGGCAGTATTGGCGCTCGCTGTATTGCAATAGTTCGAGTAACGAAGATTTTTGTGAGGTAAGTGATTCATGAATGATATAAGTTATTGTTAGTCAGGGCTATCCTCTTGTAGGGATAATTGAAAGTCAGGTTGCGTTGCGCTAAAAAACATATTGTGTGTCAGTTTAGTGATGATCAGAATAAGTAAAGAGAGAAATGTCTGAGTACGTTCAGTTTTACTCAGCTGTCTTTGTATCAAATAACGTAGAAGTTTACCAGCACAGAACTGCAAAGCACTCCCGTAACGTAACACCGCCCTATCCGTCCTTCGCTGTTGGATGATGATGATGATGATGATGATGATGATGATTTGAGTTGAGGGAGCGCTCGACATAATGGTCATCAGCACCCTGGCGAAAGATTCACTGTTGGTTCTCCATGATGGCACGTAACGACCTCCAGATATCCGCCAAACCCAAACACTTTCATCGAATTGTCACAGGGAATAAGGTGATACATCACCCCAAATCACTGTTTTCCAGGAATCCATTGTCCGATGACTTTGCTCTTGAGACCACCTCAAGCGTCGCTTAGTACTGGCTACACAAACTTATGACTTTTGAGGCGATGCTCGACTACTGTACGCCGTTGTTTTAGTTCCCTACACACAGATATTGTGCTGGCTGGGATGCTGGTGACACTTTGGACCTCACGAGTGATTCCTACCACGGATGTGGTGTGACTGTTTACAGCCAAACTCAGCAGTTGTAGACAGTCCATGTCCGTCAGTATGTGGGATCTACTGGGTCTTGGTTTACCTGTAGTTGTTCCTCCGCGTTTTCACTTCACCATCACATCACCAACCGTCGACTTCGGTAGCCATAGAGGTCTTGAACTGATCCTGAAGGATTCGTTTCTTAGCTGACATCCAATGACTGTTCCACGTTGGAAGTCACCGAGGTCTCCTGAGCGACCCACTCTGCTGCCGCTGCTTCTCTACATCTACATCTACATCCATACTCCGCAAGCCACCTGACGGTGTATGGCGGAGGGTACCTGGAGTACCTCTATCGGTTCACCCTTCTATTCCAGTCTCGTATTGTTCGTGGAAAGAAAGATTCTCGGTATGCCTCTGTGTGGGCTCTAATCTCTCTGATTTTATCCTCATGGTCTCTTCGCGAGATATACGAAGGAGGTAGCAATATACTACTGTACTCCTCGGTGAAGGTAGGTTCTCGACACTTCAACAAAAGCCCGTACTGAGCTACTGAACGTCTCTCTTGCAGAGTCTTCCACTGGAGTTTATCTATAATCTCCGTAACGCTTTCGCGATTACTAAATGATCCTGTAACGACAACATAGTACTCTCCGTCTTCTTTTACGCTGACGAGTCAGACTCAGATGACATCTAGTGGTCAGTTCCGCATTACGTGGGGGTATCCACACACTTTTGGTCACATGTGTGATCAATTAGTGTATTTAATTCAGATAACTGTAATGATCATCTCTCTCGACATAGGTCAAGATAAAAAAAATATATTTTCACAATCGGTGGAGAAAGTTGGCGATTAAAATCCCGTGAAGAGATCCCGCCGCAACGAGAAACGCCTTTGTTTCAATTATGGCACCCGAAATCCTGTATCACATCCGTGACACTCTCTCTCCTATTTCTTCTTTGAACTCTCCCGGTGTACTTTGTTAAACCAATCTGGTAAGGATCCCACACCGCGCAGCAATACTCCAAACGGACGGACAATCTTAGTGTAGGCAGTCTCTTTCGTAGATGACTAGTGTCTTCTAAGTGTACTGCTAATAAAATGCAGTCTTTGATTCGCCTTCCCGACGAGATTTTCTATGTGTTCTTTCCAATTTAAGTTGCTTGTATTTGTAATTCCTAGGTATTTCGTTGGATTTATGGTCTTTAGATTTGAATGATTTAACGTGTAACCGAAAATTAACAGATTCCTTGTAGCACTCATGTGAATGACTTCACACTAATCATTATTTAGGGTGAACTGCCAATTTTTTGCACCATACAGATGTCTTCTCTAAATCGTATTGCAATATGGCTTCAGGTACCAGTCACCACGTATTCACTGAACCCAAATCCATCGATAGGATTGTCAGAGGTTGTAGCGTAACCAACCACACCAAATCACTAATTCCCAGTCATCCACTGTCCACTGGCTTTGCTCTTTACACTACCGCAACCGTGGCTTATCGTTGATTACAACAGTGCGTGGCTTATGATGGGCTGTTCGGTCATTGTACCCCGTTCTTCTTAACTCCACACGCACCGTCATTGTTCTAGATGGTCTGCTAGCAGCAGTTTCGAAGTCACGATTCATTCTTTCCGCTGACTTAATGCGATATCAAACAACTACATTCCACAATTGTTGACGGCTCCTGTCCTTCAATACAAGATGTCTGTCTGGTCATGGTTTTGCTATGGTTGTTCCTTCGCGTCTCCACCTCGCAGTCACATCACCAATAACCAGCTTTGGCAGCTTTAGAAGGGTTGAAATGTCGGTGATGTATTTGTTACTCAGGACACGTACAGCTTTCGAAGTCGCTGAGTTTTCCTGGCCGACCCTATGATCTGTTATTGTTTCTCTGCTGACAACACAGTACTCCATCCCTCCTCTTATACTAACGGGCCTGCTTCTCGTGACATGTAATGGTCAGTTACACATAAAATTCCGCATTAAACATGGGTATTTGGAACAGCGTCGTCTGTCTTCCAGACATTCCCACTTAAGTTCTCCGAGCATCTCTGTCACACTTTGGTGTGAGCTGTGTAGGCAGGTAGCGAGTCTGTGAATTCGTTCCATGGCTGCTGCCTTGCCTGATTCTATGGACTCCAAACACTGGAAGAGTACAATTGGTCGCACTGTTGCCTTTTGCCCAGTTTCCTTTACAGATTCCTAGAATCCTTCCAACAGATCCTTTCCACAGATTCTACGTGCTTGTCCAATTTAATACCGTCTTGTAGTATAAACTCTAAATATGAAATGGTATGACATTATACTTACACAACTGGCCATTAAAATTGCTACACCAAGGAGAAATGCAGATGATAAACGGATATTCATTGGACAAATATGTTATACTAGAATTGACATATGATCATATTTTCACGCAATTTGGATGCATAGATCCTGAGAAATCAGTACCCAGAACAACCACCTCTGGCCGTAATAACGGCCTTGATACGCCTGGGCATTGAGTCAAACAGAGCTTGGATGGCGTGTACAGGTACAGCTGCCCATGCAGTTTCATCACGATACCACAGTTCATCAAGAGTAGTGCCGCGTATTGTAACGAGCCAGTTGCTCGGCCACCATTGATCAGACGTTTTCAATTCCCGAGAGATCTGGAGAATGTCCTGGCCAGGGCAGCAGTCGAACATTTTCTGTTTCCAGAAAAGCGCGTACAGGACCTGCAACATGCGATCGTGAATTATCCTGCTGAAATGTAGGGTTTCTCAGGGATCGAATGGAGGGTAGAGCCACGGGTACTAACACATCTGAAATGTAACGTCCACCGTTCAAAGTGCCGTCAATGCGAACAAGAGGTGACCGAGACGTGTAACCAATGCCACCCCATACCATCACGCCGGGTGATACGCCAGTATGGCGATAAGGAATACACGCTTCTAATGTGCGTTCACCGCGATGCCGCCAAACACGGATGCGACCATCATGATGCTGTAAACAGAACCTGGATTCATCCGAAGAAAATTACGTTTTGCCATTCGTGCACCCAGGTTCGTCATTGAGTACACCATCGCAGGCGCTCCTGTCTGTGATGCAGCGTCATGGGTAACCGCAGCCATGGTCTCCGGGCTGATAATCCATGATGCTACAAACGTAGTCGAACCGTTCGTGCAGATGGTTGTTGTCTTGCAAACGTCCCCATCTGTTGCCTCAGGGATCGAGACGTGGCTGCACGATCCGTTACAGCCATGCGGATAAGATGCCTGTCATCTCGACTGGTAGTGATACGAGGCCGTTGGCATCCAGCACGGCGTTCCGTATTACCCTCCTGAACCCACCGATTCCATATTCTGCTAACAGTCATTGTATCTCGACCAACGCGAGCATCAAAGTCGCGATACGATAAACCGCAATCACGATAGGCTACAATCCGTCCTTTATCAAAGTCGGAAACGTGATGGTACGCATTTGCTCTCCTTACACGAGGCATCACAACAACGTTTCATGAGTCAACGCCGGTCAACTGCTGTTTGTGTATGAGAAATCAGTTGGAAACTTTCCTCATGTCAGCACGTTGTAGGTGTCGACATCGGTACCAACCTTTTGTTAATATTCTGAAAAGCTAATCATTTGCATATCACAGCATCTTCTTCCTGTTGGTCAAATTTCGCGTCTGTAGCACGTCACCTTCGTGGCGTAGCAATTTTAATGGCCAGTAGTGTATATTTACTGCTAGTAATCATAATCTTTCAACTTCTGCCTATTTGTTAGTGCTTTCATCCAGAGCTGTGATTCATTACATCAAGTGAAATTTGGACCAAGTCTTTCTGCATGTAACTTGTTTAGTATCTCCTAATTACGCGACGCGTTGTACCAATGGGTCAAAAGTACAAAAACAACATGTCTACAAAAATAAAAGAACTCTCGGCAGTGGCAGCTGGCTGAGCGGCAGACACACGCTCCGTCACGCTGTGAGGCGACGTAGCTACGTGCCTGCTTTGTTCGGCGGGTTAGCGCGATGAGCGCAGCTGCACCCCGCAAAACTCGCCGCCTGCCTCTCCTTCACTGCACGAGTGGTGCATTCGTACGCTTCCAATGCAACGGCTGGTCAGGCAATAGGCAGGCTACACTGTCGAGGCCCTGTGACCACCAGTTGGTATACGTGCACTACTGGCCATTAAAACTGCTTGCTACACCACGATGATGACATGCTACAGACGCGAAATTTAACCGACAGGAAGAAGATGCTGTGATATGCAAATTATTAGCTTTTCAGAGCATTCACATAAGGTTGGCGCCGGTGGCGATACCTACAACGTGCTGACATGACAAAATTTTCCAACCGATTTCTCATACACAAACAGCAGTTGACCGGTGTTGCCTGGTGAAACGTTGTTGTAATGCCTCGTGTAAGGAAGAGAAATGCGTCCATCACGTTTCCGACTTTGATAAAGGTCGGATTGTAGCCTATCGCGATTGCGGTTTATCGTATCGCGACATTACTGCTCGCGTTGCTCGAGATCCAATGACTTTTAGCAGAATATGGAATCGGTGGGTTCAGGAGGATAATACGGAACGCCGTGCTGGATCCCAACGGCCTCGTATCACTAGCAGTCGAGATGACGGGCATCTTATCCGCATTGATGTAACGGATCGAGCAGCCACCTCTCGATCCCTGAGGCAACAGATGGGGACGTTTGCAAGACAAAAAGCATCTGCACGAACAGTTCGACGACGTTTGCAGCAGCATGGACTATCAGCTCGGAGACCGTGGCTGCGGTTACTCTTGACGCAGCATCACAGATAGGAGCGCTTGCGATGGTGTACTCAACGACGAACCTGGGTGCACGAATGGAAAAACGTCATTTTTTCGGATGAATCCAGGTTCTGTTTACAGCACCATGATGGTCGCATCCGTGTTTGGCGACATCGCGGTGAACGCACATTGGAAGCATGTATTCTTCATGGCCATACTGGCGTATCACCCGGCGTGATGGTATGGGGTGCCAATGGTTACACGTCTCGGTCACCTCTTGTTCGCGCTGACGGCACTTTGAACAGTGGAATTTACATTTCAGATGTGTTAGTACCCGTGGCTCTACCCTTTATTCGATCCCTGCGAAACTACATTTCAGCAGGATAATGCACGACCGCACTACCGAAAATGTTCGACTGCTGCCCTGGCCAGCGCATTCTCCAGATCTCTCACCAATTGAAAACGTCTGGTCAAAGGTGGCCGAGCAACTGGCTAGTCACAATACGCCAGTCGCTACTCTTGATGAACTGTGGTATCGTGTTGAAGCTGCATGGGCATCTGTACCTGTACACGCCATCCATGCTCTGTTTGACGCAATGCCCAGGTATATCAAGGCTGTTATTACGGCCAGAGGTACTGATTTCTCAGGATCTGTGTACCCAAATTGCGTGAAAATGTAATCACATGTCAGTTCTAGTATAATATAGTTGTCCAATGAATAGCCGCTTATCATCTGCATTTCTTCTTTGGTGTAGCAATTTTAATGGCCAGTAGTGTAGATAGTTAAGCACACGAGCATAGCTATACTTACCAGGCGATGTTACTTTGGTTTATGATGCCCATTTGTCGTCCAGTAAATCGCACAGTAAACGTTTATGAGGCCCACTACATACCTGTGGAGACCTTGTGTAAGATCCCACACTGTCGATGTGACAGTGAGAATGTCGGCAGCCTCCACCATAACGATTTTTCTATTTTCTTAATCCCTCTATTCTGCGTCTCCATTCTCTGTTTTTACTCATCCGATCGTCATTAGATCCGTGTCGTGATTTTCCCTCAGATACTGGAAAGAGATAGGGGAGAGAGTGACCAACAGAAAACGCGAGGGAAGACGACAGCAGGACAATAGCCGGCCAGCGCGAGACGGAGGAAGTTACCGCAGTACTGCTCCGCGGCGGAAACCGTAACCGCTTTAGCGGGCGGACTTTGTTCCGGAGGCTGTCAGCGCCACATTGTGCCAGGCTGCCGCCATTGTGTGACGTCACAATAGGCTGTGCACTGTACCTAATTATTGGATTTCCTTCAGCGTGAATGGCGAGTGTGTGGGAACGGATTTTAGAATTAATTCGTAGAAGAAAGAAGAGAGGGCTCTGCCTGAAGACTGGTGTATAAAAATTTAATTTCCACAATAGGCACCTGTCATGTAAAGAAGCTTCCGACGAAGGGAAGGGTGCAACGCAGGAGGGTAACAGGTATTTTGTTTCTGATGACAGCACTGCTAATGAGAAGTGGAGACGCATTTCCGTTAGCTAAAAATTCCTGTTCGGGGAATGTTATATTCTTCGTCGTCTCAGTTTTCCTTCCCTTCCGCATTTTTTCCCGTCTCCTTGGTTTTGCACAGATTCACAAATAACGCTCTACATGTGAAGATATTGTTGATCAAGTCAGCTACTTATTTCCCTTATAAATAGTTTTTAGCCTCTAGCAAAGTCTAGAGGTCTGCTAGGTGTTTTAAGCAACTTTAGACTTAAGTGCTACAGCTACTATTTAGTCGGCAAGCTAGACTGTTAAAGAGGGACATCACACCGACGATTCCAGCTGCAAGGATGCCGACACTAAAGGCGATTCGCAAAGCAGAAATGCCTTGTGCCGCTTGTGAGTTCCGTTCTTGTGACTTAGGCGTAAATGAGAGACAGTAACCTGAGAATGAAAAACATATTTTTAAAAAATTCATGGGGAAGACTTTAAGAGTACATTTAAGAACAAAATTTTATTATGTAAAAGGCAACTTCGATTTATGTATTTAATAATGCCTAAGAGTGTTTCTCGAGTTACTGGATGCAAGTGAATCACGTTGTAGAGTATTTAGTATAAGTTGGTACCTTTCTTGAGACGGCGCTAAAAATGTATTAGTAATTGTATTAGTAATTGTAGCGTGATGAATTGCATGAAAATTTTTTAAATGAAAACAGGAATTGATGATAATACTTCTCCTTAAATGAACTATCAAATATAAAAGACCTACCTAGATGAAATGATTGTTTCTGGAGAAGATATTCTGAATAGATAAATATTCAGAATCGAAGTTTGAAGGTTTGAACACTTTAAAAAAAAGAGCAAAAAAATCTTCTGCGAAGAGTACAGGAAACATCAGAGTGAAAGATTTAAAAATAGAGGGGGGAAAGAATCATAAAAAACACCACTGTAAATAATAAATAATCAGGAATTGTTTTGTGTAGTCATAAGTTAGCCGGATTAAAAAAAATAAGTAGAAGAAATGTAAAAATTTAGCCTTACGTTGTTTGCATTCTTAGTATTTTGTAGCTTCCGGTGTTGCGATTACGAATAAGACTTTCAATCTATTATTATAAACTGATCAAATGAAATGTTTTCTGATGTGCGCTTTATTATTTGGTACATATATAGTTACGAATTATCGTTCAGGAAATGCTACTCATTTGGTTTGTAGCTAACAAAATAAACAGCTAAAAGGACTTTCAGTGTCAAACGCAGGAAACTACGTTGTTTGGTATGTTTTTTTGTTTTCAACATTTGGTGTATTACTCGCTTGCTATTCATTCTTTGTTCCTAATTCTGACATTAATATTTTTCATCTCTGGTAATGGAGATACTCTGTAGATATACTGGTTTAAAATCTTTGATCTAACTAAGTTTCACTGTAACACGTACTTGTTTTTGTAAATGATGATGGTGTAACAGCCGAAAACCGGCTCATAAAACAAATAATAATTATTGTAGAATATTACACCAATGTTGTATGTGTTTTTCATTCATGACGTATAAGATGTTCTACCAAGAACCGACAGTCAATCAATGCACATGATTTTTACTTGACAAGGATACGAGCCTTCATGAATATGCGTTTGTAGATTCCTATTCACAACTTCCATGGATTACATCTCTTGCGTTTAATATACACTTCTAGCTCAGTGAAAAGATACGAATGACACAGAGGCTCGAAAAACTTCCAATATGGCTGAGATAAGTGTTGCCACCACAAAATTATTTCAGACGCATCCGCTGAATCAGCACGTGCGGTGCAGGATCAACGGGCACCCACCTTCCCTTCAAGCCACACTATGCCCCCCCCCCCCCCCCCCCGCCCGCTTACAGCAGAGTCAGCTTCTTTTTATACTGCCGCTCGTGACGTCACTATTACAGCATCAGACTAGCCCAAACTAATTATTACGCGTCTTAAGTTCCACTAACATTCTATGTATTATTAATTTCAGCCGAAGGACAAATTATAGAGACAGGAGCCTATTACTGAATGCTAGTTCTATTTGCATGCAGATCACGTTTATAATATGTTAATTCAACCTTGTTGATGACGACAGAGTTGTCAACAACACGAAACAGAAAATATACCATAAAACTGCCAAAATACACTCCTGGAAATGGAAAAAAGAACACATTGACACCGGTGTGTCAGACCCACCATACTTGCTCCGGACACTGCGAGAGGGCTGTACAAGCAATGATCACACGCACGGCACAGCGGACACACCAGGAACCGCGGTGTTGGTCGTCGAATGGCGCTAGCTGCGCAGCATTTGTGCACCGCCGCCGTCAGTGTCAGCCAGTTTGCCGTGGCATACGGAGCTCCATCGCAGTCTTTAACACTGGTAGCATGCCGCGACAGCGTGGACGTGAACCGTATGTGCAGTTGACGGACTTTGAGCGAGGGCGTATAGTGGGCATGCGGGAGGCCGGTTGGACGTACCGCCGAATTGCTCAACACGTGGGGCGTGAGGTCTCCACAGTACATCGATGTTGTCGCCAGTGGTCGGCGGAAGGTGCACGTGCCCGTCGACCTGGGACCGGACCGCAGCGACGCACGGATGCACGCCAAGACCGTAGGATCCTACGCAGTGCCGTAGGGGACCGCACCGCCACTTCCCAGCAAATTAGGGACACTGTTGCTCCTGGGGTATCGGCGAGGACCATTCGCAACCGTCTCCATGAAGCTGGGCTACGGTCCCGCACACCGTTAGGCCGTCTTCCGCTCACGCCCCAACATCGTGCAGCCCGCCTCCAGTGGTGTCGCGACAGGCGTGAATGGAGGGACGAATGGAGACGTGTCGTCTTCAGCGATGAGAGTCGCTTCTGCCTTGGTGCCAATGATGGTCGTATGCGTGTTTGGCGCCGTGCAGGTGAGCGCCACAATCAGGACTGCATACGACCGAGACACACAGGGCCAACATCCGGCATCATGGTGTGGGGAGCGATCTCCTACACTGGCCGTACACCACTGGTGATCGTCGAGGGGACACTGAATAGTGCACGGTACATCCAAACCGTCATCGAGCCCATCGTTCTACCATTCCTAGACCGGCAAGGGAACTTGCTGTTCCAACAGGACAATGCACTTCCGCATGTATCCCGTGCCACCCAACGTGCTCTAGAAGGTGTAAGTCAACTACCCTGGCCAGCAAGATCTCCGGATCTGTCCCCCATTGAGCATGTTTGGGACTGGATGAAGCGTCGTCTCACGAGGTCTGCACGTCCAGCACGAACGCTGGTCTAACTGAGGCGCCAGGTGGAAATGGCATGGCAAGCCGTTCCACAGGACTACATCCAGCATCTCTACGATCGTCTCCATGGGAGAATAGCAGCCTGCATTGCTGCGAAAAGTGGATATACACTGTACTAGTGCCGACATTGTGCATGCTCTGTTGCCTGTGTCTATGTGCCTGTGGTTCTGTCAGTGTGATCATGTGATGTATCTGACACCAGGAATGTGTCAATAAAGTTTCCCCTTCCTGGGACAATGAATTCACGGTGTTCTTATTTCAATTTCCAGGAGTGTAAATTGAATGGAGTATTGTTATTATTGTGAATATCAAACGGTACCATTTGATTTGAAGAATACGAATCTGAAATGAAATGTTGCCAAGGCATCGCATGTGGAATGTAAGCGCTGTATACTTACTGACGATTGAATTAAGTGACATTAATTGAATCATCGCCAACTGGCTTGCCTCGTTGAGTACACCGTTTCCCGTAAGATCATCAAAGATAAGCAACGTCGGGCGTGGCCAGTACTTGGATGGATAACCCTCTGGGCAAGCCAAGCAATTTTGGCAGCTTTGCCTTTGTCTTTCCGGCGTGGAGTCCCTGATCACCAGACTTTGCACCAGTACCGTGTATTAAATTCCAAACCTCTCCACAGTGTTCATGAAGTGACGGTATGTGATTCTGTTGATGGTGATCCGCCCAGCGGTCCCCTCGGTTTTATCCGAGAGCAACAGAATTCTCTCATCGTCATCATACGACACAAGCATGACATCTTGAAAAATTAGAAAACCGCTTTAGCTGTATTAAAATCCTTTGTATTGGACTCACGACTGGCTTCGTGGCAATACAACCACATCTTTAGGTGAACATATGTCTGAGTCCATAAGACGAGCAAAACTGGTGATATGTGGAAGACCAAACATTCGTCGTGCATTTAGAATGAAAACACGACACCACACTACACACACGCACTCATTACAGTCACCTATACGTATCAGATATACATAAAAATACACATCTCTCACATTTCGAGAAGTAAAGGCGCCAGTTTAAGCAAAAGATAGGTCTTACAGCCTATCCATGCCATACGACTTAAGTTTAGTTCGAACATCGTCTTCTACGAGAAACATGCCACGTGAACTGAGGTATTTTGACCTCTTGCTTAGACTTGATTACCCCTAGTTACATCAAAAGATCATTTTTTAAATCATAAAGAAAAAGGAAGGAGCATGTTTTTATGTTAGGTTTGGATGGCTTAGCCAATGCGAACCATCCCCTTCAAAACTTATTATATGAAAAATGGTTCAAATGGCTCTGAGCACTATGGGACTTAACGTCTGAGGTCATCAGTCCCCTAGAACTTAGAACTACTTAAACATAACTAACCTAAGGACATCACACACATCCATGCCCGAGGCAGGATTCGAACCTGCGACCGTAGCGGTCACGCGGTTCCAAACTGAAGCGGCTAGAACCGCACGGCCACACTGGCCGGCTCCTATTATATCATCACAAATAAAAGATGGTTGTGGGGGAAAACTAAAAGCGAAAACTTGAATGACAAGGTGACAGCTGATAGTGTAAAGATAAGAAAAAAAACTGTGGTGTGTAAAGCGACGTACATTTTGAACTAGTTTTATGTTTTAGCCTAATATATGTTATTTTATTTCAGAATAAACTGTTAATATGTGAAAATTCTGGTTATAATAGACAAATAGCTTCCAGTCTGGAGAAATCCGTCAGGTGTTATTCCAGTGCATACTATCGATCTTTGACTGTTAAAGAGTGGTAGATACAACATAATTATATCACAGTAGCAGCACGTCTTGTACGTGCTAAAACGATACGGCCTTAGAAAACCATTTCGCAAAGACCAACCATTCCTCCCTGTTGTGACTCACTCGTGTGCTGATACTGTGACCTTTGACACTGACGTGGTAGACTGCCACTAATTTTCACGTTACCGCTTCGTTTCGGGGCTTTTGATTGTAGTAACCTGTCCTCTTGTACAAGAGGAGCATCCGCTGGGGCCGTGTGTGTCCTCTGTCTGAACGATAACCAGTAGTTTATTGTTTTAGCTATCACCCGAGTTTACACTGACTCGGACCAATCATTCTGAGTGTTGCTACTTTCACAAATGTAAATGTATATTTAAATGTAAACAATCTCCTGTGATTTCCATTCGCGTGACGTTACACAACATCAGCAATATTTCAGCGTATAAGAAAATTGGTTGCATCGTTGCTGTGAAAGCTTTTCGAAACAAAACTGAGATTCTAATTTCAACCATCTCACAACCAACAGGCGTAGGTTGCCTATCGCATGTTAAGCCTGCTAACGCTCTCCGGGTAGCCTACATCGCAGGCAGAACACTCCCGGAGCGCTGTTGAAAACAATGTTTAGCTAGGAACGGCTGCCGTATTCGAGTAATGTCTCTCGGCGTCCAAGTATCGTTATTTTTTTAAAAAAATTTATTCCACATAACCATCGTAACTCTGTCTCACAATCTAAAATAAGAAACAAATGTGAAAACATGGCAACTGGTTGCAAACTGGCGTTTTTGAAATACACCCTCCTGACGTTTAATGAAAAAGTAATTATTTTCTTGAACACACTTTTCAAGTATTTGCTAAAATGCGCGAATACAACTTACAACTCTCAAAAAGTATTTTTTTCCATTTCCAGCTTAGTTCAACTAGCGTTCAGAGTTTGTGAGTGTAGGCATGTGACTTTAAATATCTCCACAAAAGAAGTCGCTAGTGATCAGTTCAGTGAACCTTGCGTGCCAAGTGTTGCAGCCGGAATAGCGGAATGAGCCTTCTGGGAAACGTACGACTAACCTCTTTCACTGACAACGGTGCGGTTTGTGTGATCTCACCATCCTGCTGGAAATGAATCTTTGGAATGTTGAGCAGATGCGTTCCATGAGCTGTGCATTCAACAAGTACCAAACTTGTGAAGGTGACGTTTATTGATGGTCGTCGCAATAGCATGATGTCCTTTTCCTATTTATTGTTTTTGTCAGGTCCCGTCGGACTTTGCGGCACAAAGTTACACGGTCGTGGAACGAGACAGTATATAGTTTACAGAATGTCAATTGGAAAATTTGTAAACAAAAGAAACTAAAGAAATAATGAAACACACAAAGCTGTGGAACTGTATACGAATAAATAATACATTTTTCAGAAAAGTTCTTAAATACTGTGAGATATTCCTGTACAGAATGGGGGGAGTGTGCTACAACGAAACCTTCCAACTTAGATTTCTACACTCAGGCAATTCACTCATACTCTTTTCAGTTTTTCTGTAAGTGTTTTGAAACTGATATCTGCTGAATCGTGCACATTGTTCAAGTGCAAATCGATTTTCCGTCTAGTGCTCAATGAGTGAATGTTGCAGTTTCTTCTAAACGTGTCGGTATTGCCAACAACAAATCCCATGATGGGTTACGTATACGGACATGGCAGAGTCACAGTTCAATAACACCTGAACAGTCGCCTGCATGAAGTTAGCGAACTGACACCACAGATCTGCCGGATTTACTTTACCTGGAGCGAGTGCACAGTGTCGCCTCTATATACGATAAAATGGGAGGTAATAGAGTGTAATTAAGCAAACGAGCACTCGTATTTCAGTGTCGGAGAGAGTAGAGATGCTTCTTATTGTGAAAATAACAGCGTTTAGCTTTTGTACAAGACCTTTAACATGATACTTGCTTTTCCCACATGAGGCGGCATCGTGCCCTGATAACGTTTATGTTAACTCAATAATTAATTTTGATTGAGAGAGGAAAAATCACAAATGTAGAGAAGAGGAATGACAAATATTGGGGTACTTCGAAAAAGAGTGGTAAACAGAAGTGATGGAGAAGCCATTAAGATCTGCATAAGAAACCTAAGCCTGTAAATATAACGAGAAGCAAAAGCAGGCTGCTTTTTGTAAACATATTACTAGAGAGAATAGTAAAAGATTACAGGAAAGGACCTTTGGACACATCATCAAATTATCATTGTTGCAGAAGAAAGTAGAAATTGTTCAAAAGAGATTAGAATCCATGACCATGAAATACTAGATAGTAATACAAGTCTACAGGAAATTGTCGATGCCGTCTCCAACGAATACTAAAAGAGGAATATAAAGCAATCTGATGACACAGTGACGGAATGAATCAGAATTATCTGAAGGAACATTTTATAGTTTTCACAAGGTCGAGATGAAGTTTCAGTCAACGAAAAAATGTGATTGTCTAAAATGTTATTTTTAAATTCCTAGTAATGCGCAGACCTTGTGGAAGGCGACGAATACGGAGAGTTCTTGGGAACCATTGCAAAAAAAGAAACTATATTCCGCGGAAGTTGATTGTAATACCAATATCTAGCAGGTGTCAGAAGATGCAGGGATGTGACACTGAAAGAAAAAACATCACATAATGAACAGAACAAATAAACAACAGGAAAAACTAAACTCCGTCCGAACAGGCCTTGGAAGGCCCAACGGTACCGACCGGCCGCCGTGTCAACAGATTGCAGGTATCACCGAATGCGGATATGGAGAGGCATGTGGTCAGCACACCCCTCTCCAGGCCGTATGTCAGTTTACGAGACCAGATCCGCTACTTCTCAGTCAAGTAGCTTCTCAGTTTGCCTCACAAGGGCTGAGTGCACCGCGGTTGTCAACGGCGTTCGGCAGAGGGGATGGTCACCTTTCCAAGTGCTAGCCCGGCCCGACAGAACTTAACTTCGATGATCAGACGGGGACAGGTATTAGCACTGCGGCAAGGCCGTTGGAAAATAAACAATACAGCTCTAAGGAAAATGTTTATACTTTGCTATTACCAGCAGACCCCTTGCACTCCTTCGATATTTAGCGTACTAGCCTTTCAAGTGTTGTAGGTGGTTTCATGCACCTTAAGACAGGCAACACCACTTACCTCCCCGAGGGGCATGACATGTTTTCTCGTCAACGCAAGTGCTTTCCCATCGACTTAACCTAAGTGCTTCTCTCCGAAGTGCTAACTACGTCATGCAACAGCAAAACTGCATACTTGTAGCTCACCGGCCCCAGTCTTTGGGTGCGCGTGTTGCCTACCAGCAGGGCGCTAGGCTGCCTTCTCCCCCTGCCGCTGTGGTACTTTTCGGAATTAAACATTGGCTCCTGTACAGATGGCGCGTGTATCTCCCTTCCGTTTGCCCTTATCTTTTTTCTCCCACAATACTGATTCCTTCCATCCCTCTGCCGCACAAGCATTCAAAGCGACTGGGCGGAGATCAAGGAAGGTGGCCAGGAAAAAAAAAAAAATGTTCGCTTATTTTCGGTTCACATGGACAGGGTGTTTGTAAAGTCTCGTTACACATTTTGAGGTCATGGAGTAAGAACCGAGTAAGCATCACGTTCTACAGCGACATTTACAGAGACAAACTGCTTTCATGCTGCGTTAACAAACATGGAAAATAATGTTTTACAGTCTGTTGCATCTTACTCTACTGGCATTGAGGGAGCTATAATTAAAAATTTGTTCGAGGATCGCATTTACGTTGTTACAAAAACGATGAAAAGAAATATTTCTTTGATAGGGATCCTTTGTTGTTTCCTGCTTTTAACATTTTGTACACTTTTTTATGGATTACAAGCAACTGAGGAAACATTTGTTTCCATTCTCGCAAACATAGTTTTGGGATGACTGAACTGCATGTTGAGGTGAAGAAAATAGCTCACAATTATTCAAATACTGCGGGATATTATGCCACAGTCGAATGAGTCCTTTGTTGAAACACAACGTTTCGTCCCTATCTGCAGAGCATGTTTTCTAAGGGTGTAGTAGCTTTTTCGAAGGTGTGATGTACACCCTGGTTCACTGCTAACTAAAGAAAAATTCCGTTTCCGTGTGCTCCCACATACAGACGTGCCGTTACGTGTTTTGAAAACTCCATCGCAACTGACGGTTGTTAATTACTGTCATCTGCTACTGCTGTCACTCAATGGTGGAACACTGGTACACATATTCTTTGGCACCGGAGTTCCGATACCGTCTAGCTTCACTCCTCCCGGTTACGATTACTGGGGTGTTCAGCCATCTCTATGGCCTCCCTCCGTAGGCTTTCACAGTATCTGCTTGTGGCTGGCAGCACTTGAGTCTTATACAGTCGAATCCGATGACCTTCTGTCTGCATGTGCCGCAAAAGCTGATCTGTCACTTTCACTCTTTCCGCAGTTGACCTCGTGACCTTCAAGTCGCTTTTCGGTTCTTTTGGCAGTTCCCACGTACAACTCCACACAACTACACGGTATCCTGTAAATTCCTGCCTTTTCCAGCGGTTTACGAGCATCCTTGACCGACTTTAGGTGATCCTGTATCTTCCTGGTGGGTTTGTAGATTACAGCGGTATTCCGTTTCGTCAAGCTCTTTCCTATGTCCTCAGCTACGTCTTTTATGAACGGTAGAAAAAACTTGGACTTTTCGGATGCGTGTATATCAGTAAGAACTTTTCGTGGCTTTCTTAAAGTTATTTTTATCTCAGCGGACGAATAAGTATTCTTCAGCAACGCATTAGTGACATGTTCCAATTACGCGTCGAGTAACTCTGGTTCACAGATGTGCTTCTCTCTGTTCACTAAAGCCTTTAGAAAATGGGTCAAATGGCTCTGAGCACTATGGGACTCAACTGCTGAGGTCATTAGTCCCCTAGAACTTAGAACTAGTTAAACCTAAGTAACCTAAGGATATCACAAACATCCATGCCCGAGGCAGGATTCGAACCTGCGACCGTAGCGGTCTTGCGGTTCCAGACTGCAGCGCCTTTAACCGCACGGCCACTTCGGCCGGCTAAAGCCTTTAAAACACCTCACTTTTGTGTAATTATCAGTCTTTATTTCACGACAGATCTGTTTCGGCTTTCATTGGCATTTTCAAGTAACCTGCGAATGCACTCGTGGTGAGATCATTTATGTATTTAAGTAAGGTTTTTAGGTAGCATTTGTGTTTAAAATCTGTATGTTCGTTTAATATTTCGTGTGCATTGTTTCTGATACGTATATAAATTTCTAATTCAAGAATGTTCATAGTGGGACGTTTGAGAATTCTATGCAATGTCTATAGTGCAATTTTATAGGACTGTGTGGTGCTGATCTTTCAAATGGAGAAAGGAGCTTGATTGGTCATTGTCGCTATTTCTGAGGTGCTCTTTAAACCTAACGTTAAAATTTCATCCTGTTTGGGCACTGTAGGAGTTATTGCACTTGCTACATCGAACAAACAGAATGAAATTTTAAAGTTAGATGAGAAACACAAATTCTACCTAAAAAGACTTTCTGGAAATGCGTAAATGATCTCATCACGAGTGCATTCGCATGTTACTTGGAAATAGCAATGAAAGCCGAAACAGATATGTCATGATATAAAGACTGATTATTACATTGTAGCTATTATGGACCATTTAAGAAACAGCCCTTAGGTTTCTTGGAAGCTCTTCATGAACGAGCCAATTTTTTCGGTTTCCGTTCATTTTGGAACACACAAAAAATTGATTGCTGTGTGGCATCCGATTCTTGCGAATAATCCAAGTTTCGTCTGTTCTTACGATGTTACGATTCCTCGGTAGAATTTTTTGAGCATTTGCTTATGCCAAGTGAAACGAGTCTGTTTTTTAGCTGTGGCTATATTGTGTGAATTTCATCGGGAACTAAGCTTTTCCACACTAAATAATCATGAAAAATCGAATAAACCGCGGCTTTCGATTTGCTTAACAGTGGTTTATCTCACGATAAATTGAGTAGATGTCCTCTTCAGACATGATGAGCACAGCATCAGTTTTTTTTAACAACAACCGAGTTTGGTGCACACTGGGGAAATTCATCGCGTACCGAAGAACGACCACGACGAAATCCCATAAACTGATCGGAACCGGTCTTTCCTGAAGATGACTGATTACGCAAAGTCGAACGAAACGATGCGCGACATTGTTGCTGAGCTGGACCGTTTCGAAAATCGTGAAAACTTATCCGAAGAAACTTTAGCCAGGAATATCCATTTCCTCACAACTGTGCTTCTTTAAACACTGACAAAACACTAGTCCAATTTCTCATCTGACATTGTTGTAACGATAAAAAAAAACACACATTATGAAGCAATAGTAACGTCGGACCCAATGCTAAGTTGAAAAACTTGAAAAGGCGATCCTCCTACAGAAACAACCAAAGCGATAACAATGCCTGAGACAAACCATTGTGGTACTGGAACGCAATGAGAATCATCAGTGGAGGAAAATACACAACGTGCGGCATGTCGGATGCGAATTCTGGATGTCACGTCTGTCCCTTACCATTTAACGTTTTTGCCGTAACGAGTGAGTTTAAGCTGTTGTGGGAACATGTAAGCTGTTTGTGTCAATAAAAAAACTAAACATTCGTTACCGATGATTGGGTGTTTATCGTACGACAAAGAATGACAAACAGTCTGTACCGGTGCTGTAGACTCTGGACGAATCGATATAGACTTCAAATAAAATGCACTTGAACCCTTAAAACATACGCGCTTTTGAATGAAAATGAAAATTATAGAAACATTCAGAAGAGGCGAACCTGGTAAAACAAATACCACGTTTGAAAATTATGTTTTTTGATAAGGACTTTAGTCTCGAATTCTCAGTGTGCGTTAAGTTAACGGTTTATTTAAGACATGGAATGAGTGACAGACAAAATCTCTGTTTATCCTTAAATAATTTCAGTTTATTTTTTACCAGCCGGACGATATTATGTGAAAAATGACGTCTTTTTTTAAGAAACAATTAGGTAGTCGACGTTTCCTGTATAAGTACCACAACAGTTGTTTTCACATCGCAAGATGTACCACGTCGATGTTCGAAGAACATCAGATGGATTTCGCGGACTGATTTCCTCAAATTCCGACACAAATCCCATCAAACAACTTTGCCATAAATTATAATGTACATTACTAACCGTATGAACTCTACCATAAACCCAACAACAAGCGACCCATCGTGCTGCAGGAGGGACGGAAACACATTCCGACTTTAGTATGTCAGAATTTAACGGGAGGTTTTCCCTGAGTGTTCAATACTGTAACTGAATGAGCTACTAGAGATTCTATGCGCTGCACCTTAAATTTTTGGTGTGGGTAGCGCTGGATTTTGCCATTCTTTTCGACACACACTGTAAGTATGAATGCGCAGTATGAAAACTTCATTTCGCAGAAGGCGGCCGCAACCCACAAATTATTGAAGTGGAAAAAATATAGATTGTATGAACCTTAAGGTTTATATTTAATCGATCAGGCGATTCGACTGTCATCTCTTACACTAGCTTCGTATACAAGTGTTTTAATGACAACTGAAACAGTTACGTAAGACATGCTTTCCATCTGATGGTTGCGGTTAATTTGTCGGAACGTCTACTAGATGAAACGCAAGTCTTGAGACTGACACAGAAGTATAATAGCTCTTTCAGTTTAATTAACAGTCGCAGCCAATACAACACAGTAAATAACAGATGCAACTGTTAATTATACATGCAAAATATAGTTAAATGTAAATAAGGCTTGTAGCGAAGTTGAATGTAGCAACAGCTCCTGAAAAATATTGTTCTACCTAACGTTTACGTAGACCACAGAAAAGAAACGCCTTTTCCAATTCTTAACCACTTTTATTAACTCAAGAAAACAATTTCGATGTATTACGCCATGACAAATGACAGGACAGCTTGAAGATAACGCAAAGTTACAATTTTTGCGAATGTCATACAGATCTTACACAGAAAGAAATTTCTGCACAAAAAATGATAAAATTCATGACGTAATAGTTCAACCAGATGTGTTTTAATATTATTTATTAATATAGCCAGCAACAGTCCCATTACAGACTATTTTCAGAAACAGAGAATAACGTTCTACTAAAAAATATGCTTTCACGTAAACAGATGACCTGCATTTGTGAACGTAGGCTTTATGATGAAATCTTCTTGGGCTGTCAGGTGAAGATGGTGAGTAGGAAAAGCATTATAAAGTTAATTCAACATGACGGTAAAAGCACAGATAACATTCCATAACATGGTCTGTACATTTGTAGCCAAAATGTGCTAACACGAAGTTAACATTTCAACCGTGATTCCGGGTCTCCACACATGTTTCTCATGCCAAGTTATTGGCATATAACTTACACCGTTATTTAAACATTTTCTCTTTATATAGGGAGAGTCACATAAAAATAAAAAAAAATGACGGGAAGCACCTAACTACTCGTATATACAACAGTAGAAACCAAATTGTGTCTACTGCAAGCCTGTTGACGACACTGACATAGATAACTTGTCACGTTGTAAACCAAGTGGCAGCTTGGCAGACGCACGCAACACTAAGCGTATGTTCGTCACTTAATAGATCTGAAAGCAGAGTGAAATAGCCTACATGTTTAAACAAAACGAATGCCGTAGCCAAATATGTACTGGTCTGTCGATAATCGACCTTTGCAAGAGAGCGATACAGAATAATGAAGAACGATTATCGAGAGGAGATGCTGCTCTAAGTACGTTATGAAATGACGAAAAAGAAAAACAATTACAATATACCGGGTGGTCAAAAAGTCAGTATAAATTTGAAAACTGAATAAATCGCGGAATAATGTAGATAGAGAGGTACAAATTGACACACATGCTTGGAATGACATTGGGTTTTATTAGAACCAAATAAATACAAACGTTCAAAAACTGTCCGACAGATGGCGCTTCATCTGATCAGAATAGCAATAATTAGCATAACAGAGTAAGACAAAGCAAAGATGATGTTCTTTACAGGGAATGCTCAATATGTCCACAATAGCTGTAGTCGAGGAATAATGTTATGAACAGCACTGTAAAGCATGTCCGGAGTTATGGTGAGGCATTGGCGTCGGATGTTCTCTTTCAGTATCCCTAGAGATGTCGGTCGATCACGATACACTTGCGACTTCAGGTAACCCCAAAGCCAATAATCGCACGGGCTGAGGTCTGGGGACCTAAGAGGCCAAGCATGACGAAAGTGGCGGCTGAGCACACGATCACCACCAAACGACGCGCACAACATATCTTTCACGCGTCTAGCAATATGGGGTGGAGCGCCGTCCTGCATAAACATCGTACGTTCCAGCAGGTGTTTATCAGCCAGGCTGGGGATGGTGCGATTCTGTGACATATCGCCGTACCTCTCACCCGTCATGGTAGCAGTTTTGCTGTCCAGTGTCATCTGTCGGACATTTTGTGAACTTTATTTTATTTTATTTTATTTTATTTGTTCTAATAAAACCTCATGTCATTCCAAGCATGTGTGTCCATTTTTACCTCTCTATCTACATTATTCCGTAGTTTATTAAGTTTTCAAATTTATACTGACTTTTTGATCACCCGGTATATAGCAGGTAAAATTACTTATTACTTGCTCACCATAGCGAATAGTATATAATAACGTTGCGTACACAGAGTTAGATGCGTGTGTGAGTATGTGAAGAATTACTATCGTCATTTGGTTAAGAAGATGGCAAGTCTTCCCGACAATGTTATTAGTACAATGTTATTAGCATAAGGTGTATGGTAAATGCCAGTCATTTGGAACGGAGGTCATGTATGAACACACAGTTCACGGTTAAAATGTTAACATTGTGTAAGTAAATGTTGGTGACGAATACAGAAGGTGTTTCATTTTTCTAAGTATGTTCTTATTGCTTCATACATAAAAATGGGTTGAAACTAGTTGTACAAATAAAGGTTTATTATTCATATTTGTACAGCGTGTGGAGTTAGGCACAACTCTCAAAGGCGCTTCATCGCCTCTTAAAGAAGATTTAGAAACAAAATGAAACTGGTCTCTTGTGATGTAACTGTCTAGTTTTATCATAAATACGTAATTTAACTTACATGTGACATGCTTATTAACAGGAGGGGTGGGGAGAAAGGGGAAAACTGTATTTACTTATTTTACAGCAGTCGAAATTCTTTGTCGTATAGCTTTACAAATTGCATATCTGAAAATCGATGAAGAAAATAAAGGTTCAAGAGTGGAATTAAAATACAGGTTGAAAGAAAATCATTGATTAGATTTGCTGTAGACGTCGCTATCATCTGTGACAGTGAAGAAGAACGGAACCTTTTCACTGAAGTAAATCGTCTGCTGAGCGCATAATGAGGCCAGTGACAAATTCAACACCAAAACTGCTGACGGAATACTGGACGAAGTGGAGGAATTCAGTCACCTTGGAAGCAAAATGAACCATGGAGGGCGAAGCAAGGAGGACATGAGAAGTAGACTAGTGCAAGCACATAGAGCATTCGTCATCAAAATTTATCAAATGTGGGGCCAAATTTGAGAAAAAAATTCCAAGAGTATACCGCAGCATTGTATGATACTGATTTAAGAACTGGGTGAAAATCATAAATAAAGAAAATCGAACCGTTGGCGGCGTGCTGTTATTGCAAGGTGTTCAAAGTATACTGGTCTGATAAGGTAAGAGAGCCGGCCGAAGTGGCCGTGCGGTTAAAGGCGCTGCAGTCTGGAACCGCAAGACCGCTACGGTCGCAGGTTCGAATCCTGCCTCGGGCATGGATGTTGAGGGATAGGGTGTTAGACCATCAGTAGAAGGCAAAAACTGTGCGTGAAGACAAAAACTGGGACAAATAATTGGAGACGTAGGATATAGACAACACTGTGAGATGATGAGATTAAGGCACGAGAGGAAATCGTGAATGTCCTTACCAAACCAGCTACAGGATCGATTGTTCCAAAAAACTGTTGTTTTCTACTAGTGATGCTATCCTATATCCCATATTTGTATGAACAACGTCACATTACATTTCTTATTAACCATGGTCAGGCGAGCGATGGCTGAGTCTGTCTCTTGTACTTTGCAGTTTCTCTTTTGTTCAGATAACTTAAATGCCACAGACCTGGCTGATTGACCGTGCTTCCAGATGAGCCTAAATGTACCACTTTGTGCAAAAGGGTTAATAGTATCTATCATTGAGTAAAATTCAAACGATTTTATTTGTAGACGTAGGTATATATTCGTATTATTTTAACTTGTTTTTCCAAGAACCTCTGAAATTGGCGTAGCACTACAATTGTTGCCACTACGGACTAGAGCACTTAGCTGCATGCAGGAGAAGTATTAATTTCAAATAGTTTTTGCGTACGATGTTATCAATGAAGTTAGTGTTTTAGCCGTTTCTGAAAGTGGTGTGTTTGATCGTCCGTAATTCCATTTCAAACGCTGATACGTATGTCTTGAGTTTCATCAGTCACATGTCAATTGATAATTTGCAGAATTACGGAACATAAATAATGCTCGCGTGCATTGACGTGTCTCGAGGCCGGACAATTCTAATGTGAGAGTGAACATGGTACTGCAAGCACGGATCTTGTGAAATCCAGCTCGCTCTGTCCGTTCGTGGCATCCACTATGCAGTAGATTGCGGGGTTCAGGTTGATGGAGAGTTTCTTTCCTTCTAGAAAACCTACCATACAATTCTGCACCAAGTAAATTTGGAATTTTGTGGTAAGGTCTATGGGACCAAACTGCTGAGGTCGTCGTTCCGTTAGCTTACACACTACGTAATCTAACTTAAACTAACTTACGCTAAGGACAACACACACACCAATGCCCGAGGGAGGATTCGAATCTCCGACGGGGAGAGCCACGCGAACCGTAGTAAGGCGCCCTAGACCGCACGGCTATCACAAAATAAACCAAATACGTTGATACGGCATATCCAAACAGACATGCGATTACGTTACAGACTTGGTACTGGACTGAAACGAGTGTCTCTTTCTTAAGCGGAAGTCATCGTCTGAGACGAAGGTAACTTATGACGTATACACATCAAAAAAGTTTTGCGTCACCTCGGTTTCGAGGGTTCCGGAACCTGTACAGAAAATTGGAACAGAGATCAACATAAACATCATTTCCGCCCTTTTTATTGCTCATGAAAACCGCACATTGCATGTTGTACCATCATACAGCGAGACCTTTAGAGGTAGTGGTCCAGATTGTTGTACACACCTGTACCTCTAATGTCAGTAGCACATCCTCTTGCATTGATGCATGCCTGTGTTCGTCGTGGCATACTGCCCACAAGTTCATCAAAGCACTGTTGGTCCAGATTGTCCCACTCCTCAACTGCGATTCGGCGTAGATTCCTCACAGTAGTTGTGGGCCACGTCGTCCATAAACAGTCCTTTTCAATCTATCCCAGGCATATTCGATAGGGTTCAAGTGTGGAGAACATGCTGACCACTCTAGTCGAGTGACGTCGTTGTCCTGAAGGAAGTCATTCACAAAATGTGCACAATGGGGGCGCGAATAGTCGTCCATGAAGACGAATCCCTCGCCAATATGCTGGCGATATGGTTGCACTATCGGTCGGAGGCGGGTATTCACGTATCCCAAAGCCGTTACGGCGTCTTCCACGATCACCAGCGGCGTACGTCGGCCCTACATAATTCTACCACAAAACGGCAGGGAACCTCCACCTTGCTGCAATCGCTGGACAGCGTGTCTAAGGAGTTCAACCTGACTGGGTTGCCTCCAAAAACGTCTGCGACGATTGTCTGGTTGAAGGCATATGCGACACTTATGTGTGAACGTGATACCAATCCTGAGCGGTCCATTCGGCGTATTGTTGGGTCCATCTGTACCGCGCTGCATGGTGTCGTGGTTGCAAGGATGGACCTCGCCATGGACGTCGGGAATGAAGTTGCGCATCATGCAGCCTACTGCGCACAGTTTGAACCGTAACATGACGTCCAGTGGCTGCACGAAAAGCATTATTCAACGTTGTGGCGTTGCTGTCAGTGTTCCTCCGAGCCATAATCCGTAGGTAGCGGTCAGCACTGCAGTAGTAGCCCTTGGCCGGCCTGAGCGAGCGAGGCATGTCGTCAACAGCTTCTGTCCCTCCGTATCTCCTCCATTTCCGAACAACATCGGTTTCCTTCCCTCCGAGACGCCTGGACACTTCCCTTGTTGAGAGCCCTTCCTGACAGAAAGTAACAATGCGGTCGCGATCGAACCACGGTATTGATCGTCTAGGCATGGTTGAACTACAGACAACACGAACCGTGTACCTCCTCCCTGTTGGAATGACTGAAACTGATCGGCTATCGGACGCCCTCCCTCTAATAGGCGCTGCTCATGCATGGTTGTTTACATCTTTGGGTGAGTTTAGGGACACTCTGAACAGTCAAAGGGGCTGTGTCTGTGATAGAATATCCACAGTCAATGTCTTTCTTCAGGAGTCCTAGGAACCGGGGTGATGCAAAACTTTTTTCTCCGTGTGTGTATTAAGGCTGTGAGACAGAGACACTGTGGTCTACCACATACGGTGCAGGAGAAATAAAACTTGCGTGGGAAGTATTTCATGCACCTTAAGGTAGACAACCCAACTTACATCATCCACCGCAGGCGCGTATTTTAGACAGTTACGATGTATTTTAGATTACAAAGATCGCCAGTATGGCATTTATTTATATATCACATTTGTACATATGGAACCAAAGATTGTAATGTACCTCTTAGTAAACTGACACTGCAATTGATAGCATGTACTATAGTTTTATTTCTGACATAGCATTGTCTTTGACTGTATCCTTGACAGTTTGGCCAAGTTACATCTCTCTATGTGTATCTAGTTGTCGATATGGACTTGCTTTGTGACGAAAATCATGGTACACAGTTATTATACTGAGGAATTTTTTTACGTACTATGATGGACTTAAATTACTTTTGTTCAAATTATGGTATAGCTATCCTACTGTTTATACCCGTAAGTGAAATACTATTTAACCTCTCATACTTCCAGACAGACTGTGTAGTCTCTAATGGTTTGATTTATTCGTTTTAGAATAAGCTTGATAATGGTCAAGGACCGAAACTAGGACCGAATTATGTGAAATAAATGACAGCTGAAGGTTTCACCCCGAATTTTAACAAGCATTTACGTAGGTTGGGTTGTCTGTCTTGAGGTGCATGAGATATTTTTCGGGCAAGTTTTATTTCGGTCGCCCTTGGTATGTCACCCTGTGGATAAAACCTATAGTCCTATGAATCTGTACGCAGACGACGCAGTTGTGAACAGATGTGTGTCATAGTTAGAAAAATGTTACGAAATGCACAGAGACTTGGAGATGATCAACGCATCGTGCTAACATTGACGGCTGACCCTAAACATGTAATGTAATGCGTCTAGATAATCGACAGTATGTGACAATCACAATGTTCCAGTATCTACGATTTTCTGCCAAGAGCGATTTAAAGTGGAAAGCTCACATGCAAGATAAAACATTATCATCACTGCTCATTTCGAGGCAGAATGCCGGCTGTTAGTGTTAAGGACACGTGACTCGATGAGGAAGTGGAGCGGAGGCGAATGAGGAATCGTTTCAGCTACAATAAAGTGAACAGATGGGGAACTACACAGATATAAGTGACTTGGGACAGTTATTGTTATGGACCGGCATCTGGGAGCGAATTTCTCAGAAAGAGCGAAGCTGGTCTGCTATTTGCGTGATACTCTCCTGAACATCCATGGAAAATGGTAGAAGCACTGTGAAACTACGGACAGGCGACAAGGTGTTGGACGCATAACCATAAAACACTGACGTCAGAGGCTTGCCCTCTCTTAAAGCGGGACAGAAAGCGATCTTCGGCAGATGTGACGACAGAGTGCATTGCTGATGCAAAAAAGTGTTTCGGAGTATGCCTTTGAGCGCATATTGTTGGAAGTGAAGTTCCGGAACGGACCACCCCTGTGTATTCTCATGCTGACCCTACGACACTGAATTTACAATTGCAATGGGCACGGAGTCATCGATATTGGGTCGTGAATGAGTGGAAACGTGTCGCCTGGTCGGATGACGCACGTTTCTTCCTTCGCCAGGTCGATACCTGTGACCAGATACACCATCCGGATGCTAGAAACGAGCACCTCGACACGGATGCCAACCAGGGAGGCGTGGGGGACAGATGTTATGGGGACATTCACCTGACCTCCCATGGGCATCACATGCTTGTTGTTTTCCCAGACGCAGTGAAATCCGCCAGCAGTATAACTATCCGTGTCACAAGGCTAGGATCGTACTACAGTGGTTTGAAGAGCAACGGGCGTGAACTCGCACTGACGTTTTGGCCACCAAATTCGTCTCCTCTGAGCTCTGTGGAACACAGCTGTGGCGCTACCGGGCGGCACATCCTCACCCGCAAACCGCCAGTCTACAGTTTTCAGGAGTTGCGTGTCCTGTAAACAGACATTTGGATACGAACACCTCCGGAAACCTACCAATGGCTAGTCGAGTTTATGCCCCTCAGAATAGTAAGTGTACTGCGTTCCAAAGACGGTCGAACGTGGTGTTAAGAGGGCTGTCATGATTTTTGGCTGACTAGTGTAAGATGCTGGGTAGGGAAGATGCCGCAGAATTATTTGAAGGACGCAAAGGTAGAGTAATTCATGCCCAAAAGATATCGCTTAAAAAGCTCTTGGTCGTCTAATTATCTGTTACAATTCATCAGCCTGGCAATCTTAACGAATTTGAACAGGTAGAGAAGATTCAAAGGAGATGTAGGCAGACTCTTACAGAGAAGACAACAGCAACCAGCCACTTTTTAAAAAGCTATTTATTTATTTAAATAGCGCCGTTACCGGTTTCGAACCGACAAGTTCATATTCAGACGGCTAATTCACGTTAAGATACATTATGCATTAGCTTTCACTTTTTGTTTTCCCAGGCAATGAAATTTCCTTTAGATGGTGCTGCCCTACAACCAAAAACAGATGTGACACAATGTCTTTACTGTGCGGATGGTCCCAGCGGAGGTTCGGGTCCTCCCTCGGGCATGGATGTGTGTGTTTGTCCTTAGGATAATTTAGGTTAAGTAGTGTGTAAGCTTAGGGACTGATGACCTTAGCAGTTAAGTCCCATAAGATTTCGCACACATTTGAACATTTTTGAACAATGTCTTTTTAATTTAAATGTGCCTCACAACGATTTTAAATGATGTAAAACAAAATTGTTAAAGTACAGGTGTTTTGCTTATTTACGCTGAAGAATCCGCACCGTTACGTTCCAGTGCTGTTGGCGCGTGATCATGCAATAGCGAAGACATAATCACAGGCAGTCAGCACTGGAACGTAATGACGCGGATTTCTCAACGCAAGTAATCAAAACATCTCTACTTTAATAATTTTGTTTTACATCATTTAAAATCGTTGTGAGGCACAATTACAGTTAAAAATACATTGTCTCACATCTTGTTTTGGTTGTAGGGCACCACCACCCAAAGGAAATTTCATCGTTTGGGAAAACAAAAAGTGAAAGTTAAAGTAAAATGTATGTTAACGTGAACTAGCCGTCTGAATATGAACTTGTCGGTTCGAAACCGGTAATGGCGCTATTTAAATAAATAAATAGCATTGTAAAAAGTAGCTGGTTGCTGTTATCTTCTCTGTAAGAGTCAACTTATATATTGTACACAGCCACCGGCTCATAATGTCAGTTTTCGTCAAAACAGAATTCAATTTCGTCCGCGTGAGAATGCCGCAGACGCTCTCAACTGTCTGCAGTGTGAGACGGTAAAAGGAAGGCGGTGACAGTCTCAACTCTCAAATGTCTTGGAAAATTCATTGTCGAGAAACATAGTACTTTCTCCAACACACATCTCACACAGTGGTTGCGACGCAGTAGCCAGAGAAATTAGAGCTCTAACGGAGAGGCTCGTTTTTCCGGCGTAACATCGGCGAATGAAACAAGGAAGGAGGGAAATGCTGCTGGTAGAGTGGGTACCATCTGACGCACAGCGTACTGTCGTGGAGTGCGGGTGTAACTTTGTTTCCGGTCGCCTATTTGGCTCTACACAGCTTTGTGGCTTGTGAGCACAAGAGGCGGTAGGGCGTGTCAGACAGTGTTTTGATTTCGGTGTTTGTGCTGAGGAACCTATATAGGGGGCTGGGGTGTATGTGACGTGAGTGTGAGCTTAGCTGACAGACATCCGGTCAGAGGGGTGGAGGGATGAGTCCCTCGGAGTCAGGGGTAGGGTAGCGGTAGGGGAAGGGGGGCGCATTGTTCGCGCGGTTAATTTGCAGGCGCCGTGGCGGCCATTGTGGCTCTGAAACAACGGACGGCCGACTGCATTAAGCAGATTAGCTGCTCGGCGGGCGCCTTTGTCACCGCGTCTCTGCAGGAGAGGCGCCGCGCTAACGATATAGATATGGACGGACTCAGCAGCAGGGAGAGCAGCAAACGGCGCGCTCTGCGCACAGCCGGTGGGTGCCGAAGCGGCTCCATAGAGCGTGCGGGCCGGGAGGAGATCTGAGACGTGGCGCAACGTACTCGAAATAAAGTACTGAGGCAGACGAGCATTCAAGAAATGCCCAGGTGCGAGTAGCATTCGTGCTCTAAGGATCCCGTAACAAACTTAATTATATGAGAAAAAGTACCACCAAAACTGTATCTTGAGAATGTCTTAATTCTATCACACGACTAGTTTCGGCGGCACATAACCGCCATCCTCAGACACGACCACCGCCGAAAGTTTTTCTCATTTCTTTGGCGCATTAACTGTTGGATCCTCGCCACTAGCACACTTGGGTTAGCTTTCATGAGCAGTCTATACTCGTCACCTTGTTATCTCCAATGCAATCGCATGTACTTCATGTATACAGGGTGGTCCATTGATCCTGACCGGGCCAAATATCTCACGAAATAGGCGTCAAACAAAAAAACTACAAAGAACGAAACTTGTCTAGCACGAAGGCGGAAACCAGATGGCGCTATGGTTGGCTCGCTAGATGGCGCTGCCATAGGTCAAACGGATGTCAACTGCGTTTTTTAAAATATGAACCCCCATTTTTGTTACATATTCGTGTAGTAAAGAAATATGACAGGTGAATTGGTCGTCGAAGCACCATACCATGGCCCTCACGTTCACCGGATCTGACGTGTCCGAATTTCTTTCTGTGGGGAAAGTTGAAGGACATTTGCCATCGTGATCCACCGACAACGCCTGACAAGATGCGTCAGCGCATTGTCAAACATGTGCGAACATTACGGAAGGCGAACTACTCGCAGTTGAGAGGAATGTCGTTACACGTATTGCCAAATGCATTGAGGTTGACGGACATCATTTTGAGCATTTATTGCATTAATGTGGTATTAAAAGGTAATCACGCTGTAACAGAATGCGTTCTCAGAAATGATAAGTTCACAAAAGTTCATGTGTCACATTGGAACAAACGAAATAAAGTGTTCAAATGTACCTACCTTTTGTATTTTAATTTAAAAAACCTACCTGTTACCAACTGTTTGTATAAAATTGTAGGCCATACGTCTGTGACTATTACAGCGCCATCTATCACAAAGCGAAAAAAGTGGTCCAACTAAAACATTCGTATTTCTTTACGTACTACAAGAACATGTAATAAAAATGGGGGTTCCTATTTTTAAAAAAACGCAGTTGATATCAGTTTGACCTATGGCAGCGCCATCTAGCGGGCCAACCATACCGCCATATGGTTTCCCCCTTCAAGCTAGACAAGTTTCGTTCTTTGTAGTTTTTTCGTTTGATGCTTATTTCGTGAGATATTTGGCCCGGTCTCTATCAATGGACCACCCTGTATATGATTTCATTGGAGACAACACGATGTCGAGTATAGATTCCTGATGAAAGCTAGCCCACGTGTGCTAGTAACAAGGATCCCACAGTAAATGCGCCAAGGAAACCAAATACTCTTTTGACTGTGCTGAGGCCTGATGGCGGTAATGTGCCGCCGAAACTAGCAGTGTGAAAGAATAAAGATGTTCTCAAGATACAATTGTCATGGTACTCTTTCCCATATATATTATCAGCTCAAGTCCCTCGTCTATGCAATAACATGGACATCAATAAACTTAGATATGTATGTAGACAGTTTATCCGTTCCAGGAATCGAAGATGTTGACGATTTTCGCCTGTTATCGGCATTGATACTGACGAGATATCGGCCCCAGGGATTCCAAGACTTTTGGGAATGTTTTAATTTCAAGTCTCAAGTCGGATAACAAACGACAAAAGAAATATTTTTTTCGTCTGCTATAATTATAAACTAACAACCCGCCAGGGTAGCCGAGAGCGCTAACGCGCTGCTTCCTGGACTCGGGTAGGCGCACCGGCCCCGGATCGAATCCGCCCAGCGGATTAACGACGAGGGCCGGTGTGCTGGCCAGCCTGAATGGGGTTTTAGGAGGTTTTCCACATCCCGCTTGGTGAATACCGGGCTGGTCCCCACGTTCCGCCTCAGTTACACGCGTCGCAGACATTTGAAACACGTCCGCACTATTTCACGATTTACACTAGACGCAGAAAGTTGGGGTACACTGATTCTGTCATGGGGGGTACGGGGTGGCGACAGGAAGGGCATCCAGCCATCCCTAACACTAACACTGCCAAATACGATGTAACCACGCCGACCCTGCGATCGCTGCGGGACTATGGCGTAAGCGAAAGATGAATAATTATAAACTAACAATTTCGAAATTTTTCCTTTACTTGCACTGTGAAAGCTTACTTCTTGCCAAATTTCTTGTTTCTAGGTCAACGGGAAGTAACCTATAGGTTTTGATGAGTGACTTTTCGGATATCTAAATGAGTGACATAAATGGCGGTATCTCTCGACTGAGCTGACTTGGAAGTTTAATTAATGAAAAGCGCTAGTATGCTTTTGTCTCACAGTATTTCTTTTATAGTGTTAGTCGGTTTTCGGTTTACAAGGCCCTCTTCATACAATTATTGTCTATTGTCGCCAAAGAAGTTACAATGTTTGTAAACTGCATTGGAAAAGAAGTTAAACATCTAGATTCATGCATAAACGTACAGTAAATAACTACCGTGACAGTGTGGTGGTTATACAATGTAAAAAGTAAAAAGTTGAACAGTAAATAAACATAAAGGGAGTAAACATGAAAAAACTTTAACACGAGACTGGAACAGGAAGCTACATCACAGTTTATATTGATAAACTAAACCAATAAAATGAAATTAGTACTTGGCAAGACTACTTCAGGACGTATAAAACGTGGAGAGTGATACAATAACCAATTGGCCGCCGCTGTGGTCTAGCGGTTCTAGGCGCTCAGTCCGGAACCGCAGGACAGCTACGGTCGCAGGTTCGAATCCTGCCTCGGGCATGGATGTGTGTGATGTCCTTAGGTTAGTTAGGTTTAAGTAGTTCTAAGTTCTAGGGGACTGGTGACCACAGATGTTAAGTCCCATAGTGCTCAGAGCCATTTGAACCATTTTTTGAACCAATAACCAATTTTTTTAAAACAAGAATTACTACAAAATATTTGAGGGACATAAGCAATATCCGTAAGATAAACATAAACGAATAAATGCAGAGAAATGGAGAAGTTTTGGGGAACATACAGTAAATGCCATCTTTGAGAGTATGGTGGTACTGCATTTTAAAAAGTAGAACCTTAAAATTTTTACACCGCCCAGGGCCTTTAGACCTTAGTATGTGGCATAAATTTTGAACTACTCGTTCCTGAAAAAAAGTGTTCTCAACATCCGGACAGACAGACGGACAACAAAGAAATCCTGAAAGGGTTCCGTTTTAGACTGAGGCATATAACGCTAAAAATGACCTAGTGAGAGAACAATTTCTGCTCTCATATCTACCTGAAACTCAGAAACATCAAGTTCCCGGTGGCCTTCGTTGATTTAGATAGCATCTCTCACTCTGTTTATCGAATCACACCTCTACAGTTGCCGAAACAAATGGGCTTAACAACAAAAAGAGAGTGATTATGCAGTAGACTTTGGCTGATACCATTGCCAAAGCGAAATTCATGGCTAATAAAAATGGACTCAAATTCCAAGCGACGAAAGTGGGCCTGCAGATCTCTTTTGAGAAAATATAACTATCAAGGCGGCAACCTTAGAGCTGGATGTAGATCATGGAAAAAACATGCAGGATAAGAGCTGGCTCCTAGGAGAGAGAATAGAACCGTACATGGCTGACAAACAAGCCTCCACATCTACTAACAGCGGCAGCGAGGTCCAAGTGCCGTACCAGCTGACTGAGGATCCAGGACAACCAAAGCCACTGTTGGACAGTAATTAGAGCATAGATTCTGCTAACAGCAAAACGATTCAGAGTGATCTGGATAAATGTGAACGAGAAACTAGAAACCAAGGACAAGATGATCTTCAGGAATATCTTATGAAAAAAAAGAAAAAAACAGGGAGTACGGAAGACGATATACGTAACGATGAAATGGTCTCAGATGTGCAAAAACTGACAGACACCATGCAGAAATGGGTAATTTTTTTTTCTCATCTACGTACGGTAAGTATTAGATCGAATAGATTTATCATGTGAATTTTTGCTCACTTTCTGCGCAAAAAACCAACTCTTCCTGGTTTAAAAGACTGGACTGAATCTGCAAAAATGGATCTCAAAAATGAAAACATCCAGGAACGTTATCAGTTCAAGAAGAAACTCGGAACACATCAGCATTCTCAAGAGAAGCCAAAGTTGTAAACTGGCAAGATATGCGCTGAAGAAAGAAAGGAGGCTCACAGAGAGAATAGTCAGTGCATGTTTAAGCTTCTGGAAGGTCACTATTCAAGTGACACGATCGATAGCTGGCCGAAATGAGACAAGATTAATTAGAGAACTATATGAAGAGAGGAAGTGTGTGTTAGGATGGTGTAAAGCATTATCTGAAGCTAGTCATGTAATTTACCGTACATGACATACTGCCCTTCTCTCCATGAGGTAGGAACCCTTTGAAAAAGTGTCGTATGCAATAGGCAGCGCATTTACCGCAAAGTCCTAGTTCCGTGAAGTAGTAGACGTTATGGTCCGTTGTGTCAGTCCCAAACCGACGAGATCACTCAGGTAATGAGCTCTGCGTTGTATCATTGTTGTTGTTGTTGTGGTCCTCAGTCCAAAGACTGGTTTGGTCCGCAGCTCGTGGTCTAGAAGCTAGCTTTGCTGCATCTGGATCACGGGGTCAAGGATTCGATTCCCGGACGGGCTGGCTATTTTCTCTGCCCGGGGACTGAGTGTTTGTGTTGTCCTCATCATTTCATAATCATTCGTGAAAGTGGCTGTATTTGAGTGTGTGAAGATTGGGACTTTGTACGGGCGCTGATGACTGCGCAGTTGAGCGCCCCACAAACCAAACATCATCATCGAAGACTGGTTTGATGCAGCTCTCCACGCTGCTCTATCCTCTGCAAGCCTCTTCATCTCCGAGCAACTGCTTCAATCTATAGTCTTCTAAACCTGCTTACTGTATTCATCTCTTCGGCTCCCTGTACGATTTTTACCCCCACGCTTCTCTCCAGTACTAAACTGGTGGTCCCTTCATGTCTCAGAATGTCTCCTACCATCCGATCCCTTCTTTTGGTCACGTTGTACCACAAATTTCTTTTCTCCCCAATTCTATTCAGTACCTCCTCATCAGTTACGCGATGTACCCATCAAATCTTCAGTATTATTCTGTATTGCCACATTTCATAAGGGTCTGTTCTTTTTTTGTTTAAACTGTTTATTATCCATGTTTCACTTCCATACATGGTTACACTCCACACAAATACATTCAGAAAAGACTTCCTAACTTCGATGTTAAGAAATTACTCTTCTTTAGAAACGCTTTCCTTGTCATTGCCAGTCTACATTTTATATTCTCTTTACTACGCCCATCATCAGTTATTTTCCTACCCAAATAACAAAACTCATCTGCTACTTTCAAAGTCTCGTTTCCTACCATAATTCCTTCAGCACCACTTGATTTAATTAAACTACATTCCATTATTTTTGTTTTGCTTTGCTGATGTTCATCTTATACCCCCTTTCAAGACACTGTACATTCCGTTTAACTGCTCTTCCAAGTCCTTTCGTGTCTCTGACAGAATCACAGTGTCATTGTCTAATGTCAAAGATTTCATTTCTTTTCCCTGAACGTTAATTCCTACCCCAAATTGTTCTTTGCTTTCCTTTACTGCTTGCTCAGTGTACAAACTGAATACGATCTAGGATAGAGTACAACCCTGCCTCTCTCCCTTCTCAGCCACTGATTCCCTTTCATGTACCTCGACTCTTATAACTGCCTTCTGGGATCTGTACATATTGTGAACAGCCTTTCGCTCCCTGTATTTTATCTCTGCTACCCTCCGGATTTCAAAGGGAAATCCACAAATGCCATAAACTTCGGATGTCCTTCCTTCAGTCCGTCTTCTAAGGTGAGTCATAGGATCAGTACATTTCTCCGGAATCCAGACTGATCTTCCCCGAGGTCGACTTCTATCAGTCATATGTAAATTCTGTCATATTTAAAGGTAAAGTTTGTGTCCCAGCTATGATTTAATCTGACGTTAAATGTCCAAATGTCTTAAAAGTTGAATAACATTAAACGTTGAGCTCCAATACTCGGATATAAGTTCTGGTGATCAGTTTAAACTGTTGTTTAAATAAAATTATTGGAATAAATGCTAGGCTTTTCCTTAATTAAAAAAAAATGTCACTGCCGGGTCACGGAATTCCGAAATGTGGCAAGTAATGTCAACAACGGTAGTTTAAAATGTAAATGACATAGTTATTCGCTCATTACCTCGACAGTTTTATTGTAATGCCTATGTAAGGTGGACGGGATTGCTGGCTCACAAAACCGCTAAACGTTTGTTTGTACTCGTACACTTGTGGCGAGAGGCGTCGGATGTGGGCAGTATGACGGCTGTTGCACGCGAGATGGTGACTTTCACTTGTTGGCCCCTCTAGGAGTGCTTGTGCACAGACGATCTGCACGAGATGCAGAGGCTCTGGGTGCCCGTATTCTGGAAGGCTGCCATGTTATACGAAATACTCCAGGCGTACACCGGCGCTTCCGGGATTCGATGTGATGGCGGGCTGTCATATATAGGAGGTCATTCTGAAAGTTTCGTGTAACAAAGACCTTTATGTGATAGGCTGGTAAATCGTTTTCCTGTTTCTCATGTTAAATGTATTGTGTAGAATTATAAGTAAATTGTTTCTGTATACATCTCCAATACAACTTATTTCTTTCTTGTATTTGTGTGGAATGTTTCCCGAAGCTTTGCCGGTACCTTTCTGTTACGCCTCGTATTTCATCTTGTTTAAGCTTACAAAAATTTTGACATACAGCAGAGCTAATGGTCGAACTGGGAAAGGAAAAAGACTATCGACCTTGGAAAGTGCTCACATCAGGATGTTCTGAAACATCTTGTATCATTAATGGTCTGCGTAAAATGACCACAGGAAGCTATTTACGCTTGTGGTACAAATTAAGATTATTAGTGATGCGTTTGGGAGAGCTAAACACGTCTGGCGTAAATACACAATTTCAGTTGCATAAGGAAAGAGAGTGTAAACATTACCAATTGTTGTAATATAGAGAACGTCCTCCTGTCGGCATATGAGCCTGGCTTGATTGTTTCATTTATTTTTTCTGTGCTGGAAGCGACGCATGTAGATGTTAGTGTCTTGAGGCACCCCCCACTCTGACAGTTCTTTGTGGTGCATTTTTTTAACTCCTCTCGAAGTTACAGTCCAGGCAGAGCTTTACTGAAAGAGTAGTTGCGTATACCTATGTGCATGACCTATCGGTTGCGACGGCCGTAGATTCCTAGCCCGTACTCGAAGAAAAGGCTTGTGATCTGCTATGTAGTGGTATATTAGCACTAAACTGACAAGAACAGTATACAAAACTGCGTATATGTTGTGATGTGTAAGCTGTCATGAAATAGGAGCCTAACATTTAGACAAGAAGGCAGGAAATTGGAAATTTGTGGTAAGTTCTATGGGACCAAACTGCTAAGATAATCGGTCCCTAGGCTTACACACAACTTAATCTAACTTAAACTAACTTACGCTAACGACAACACACATACCCATGCCCAAGGGAAGACTGCAATCTCCGACGGGGGCAGCCGCGCGAACCGTGGCAAGGCGAAGAAGGCAGGAATGGATTCTCTTTTCCACGTAAAGCAAAGGATTAATCTCGGATTAAAAGGAACAATAGCAAATTGTGCGCGATGCAAGGCTGACTGTGAAAAAGTTACAAACTATGACTGGGCAGTGGAGGCTGTCATTGGGAAGGATAACACTCGACGTTCTTTCCGAGAATCCCACTACGTCACCATCAGAATGGAGACGACCTTTTCTCACCATTGTTTGTTCCTTCTCATTCCAGTTAGTAGCAGTCAAACCGTAAGTTAGGAAATTGTGCATACTTTCGTGATTATGGTCATGCAAGGTAAAATCTTACAGCTGACACGACTGCGTCACATTTCCCTTGTGTTGCTTCTCCAAAGTCGACGCTTCAACTCTCTGCCCGGAGGAACTGAACGAAGACCATTGTCACTCTATATATATATATTTGGAACATACGTTGTTTACGTCAATGGGCATGTCTGGAACGATTTTTCGGTTTAAAATTCGCTGTCGTTGAACTAAAGAAGGAAAAAGGAGTGCAGGAACGAAAATTAGATAATCTGGAATGGATTGCAGACCTTACAGTTTAAGTGGACTTGACTGCACACTGCCCACAGAAAGACACTGCAAGGTGAGAAGCAACTACTTTTGTTTTGACGGGGATGCATTTGAAAAGAAAATCGCATTATAGGAGGGATACTTTCTGTCAAACACAGTACAGTTCCGTAAGCTCACTGACATTAAAGAAAACGCAAGGTTTGAATAATCCATTGTGGCCTTTAAAGAATTACAAGGATAATTTCCTAAACGATTCGAGGACACTGCCAATCTTCCATTTGTTTCCGAGACCGTTTACCGTTTCAGTTGAAAGCGCTCCTGAGTATGTGCAGATGTAACTGATGGTAATCCCCGTTGTACCGACAAATACTTTTACGCTAAAACTCTCCATGACGTCTATGTTGCGTTCCTTGTGTAGAGTTTCCACGTCTCCATAATGATGTTGCGTAAGTGCTACAATATTTTTCGATCGACAGTTTCGTGTGAATGACCTTTTCGTGATTACATAACTAAATAAGTCATGATTACATGGCAACCTGAGTCCTAAAATCTATGAAATTGTCTGCTTCTGTCTATATGCCAGCAGTTTGTACCAGATTAAAATTATATTGTCTTCAGGACACCAAATGTAACTAACTAATACTGAAAATTTGTTTTGTTTCTGATCTACGTTGTTGAGAAATGTGAAATGTAAGGCCAAGTCGTATGCAGGGCGACTGTGTTGCCATTTAAACATGGCATGTTCGCAGTTTTCCCCTCTCCCCCCTCCTCCCGTCCAGACTGCGTGTGGGGGAAGTGTGCGGCGAGACAGAGCGCTAATGCCTGGGCGTGGCTCACGAACCGAAATCTTGGCCACCCCTGATCTAAAAGGTCTCCACTGTCTACTTTCCACCACACACTGGATTTCGGCTGTCTACCTGGAGAGGCCAGAAGACTCCTCACGAACATCTCAGTGGGGGAGACTTCTATGATATTTTATCTGCAGTATTTCAAGTCTTCTTACTCGTTCTATACCTCTTATTATACATATGTATGTTTTATGTGGCGAAGTTCTTCGTAGTTATAAGTTGTATATAATACATAAGAGGTACGAATAAAAGGCCTTCATTCACATTTTTTTCATGCTTTATCGAATTATACGATTCGTTTTGGACCCTGTGGGTCAATTTTCAGGTACAAATCGTTTTAATAAATCCCTTACTTCAGCGTTTGAGTGAGGTGAAATGTATGTTCCTGTCACGAGAAGGTTACATGTTCCGTTTTGTATTTCGTGAAGCAAATGCGAAAAATATGGTGAGAAACAGTGGACAAATTAATGAAAAACTTATTGGACAATCGGGGAAGAACATTTTTAACTGTTTATCGCCAGCAGACTGTGGTTTACGTTTTCTGTTAACGCACATAGCGCCAGTAAAGGCGCACATTTATTTATACATTTTAAAAATACTTCATACTTTTGCGATGGGAATTTAAAATGATTCTTTCCACATCTGTTGTGCCAAATGATCCATGGTACATGAAACTGACTGACTAACAGGATCATAAATGCATTGTGTAATTCAATGAAATGTTAAACTACATCTGTGAAGTTTTTTTAAAATGTATAAAGCAATGTGCGCCTTGAGTGACGTGATATGCGATGAGAAGAGGGATAAACCAATGTCTCTGGCGATAAAAGGTTAAAAATATTCTTCCCAGATCGTTCGGTACGTTTATCTCTGATTTTTCCACTGTACCTTATCGTATTTCTCGCAGTTGCTTCACGAAACGCAAAACATAACATCTAACCTTCTTAAATAAGAATGTGCTTTTCACCTCCCTCAAACGCAGAAGTAAATTGGGTATTAAGACAATTGGCACCTGATGATGGGCCCACAGGGTCCGAAACGCTACGCGTAGTTCGGTAGGACGTGAATAAAACTGTGACCGAGGGCGCTTTTGTTCACATTACCCGTATACTGGATACAGTTACGTTCAAAGCTGCTAAATATGGATGAAATTAAATTTCTGTTTAATGAACAGTTCTTAATTTTGCAAATTTTAATTTCGTTGTAAATGCTAGGAGATGTAGCTGTAGGAGCACAGTGATTGTGTAGCGCAGTGTGTGAGTGCGGCTTGTGGGCTTGTAGCAGCGCCGGAACCGCACCACCTTCACGCCGCAGCAGCTGCAGGAGCTGGAGTCGCTGTTCCAGAAGACGCACTACCCGGACGTCTTCCTGCGGGAGGAGGTGGCGTTGCGCATCAGCCTGTCCGAGGCACGCGTACAGGTCAGTCGCCCAGACACATGCTGGCAGCGCCACTCCCAACAGAGATTGTTGCATCGGCCAACATAGCCTTCAGTCACTGTCATCCTTGTGGATGGCTATCCTAGTCTCCTGTGTGCTCTCCACTCCATCATGTCCTTCTACATCCCCAATGTCAGTCGCCCAGCCTCAAAGCATTCACTCCCAACTAAGTGGGGATCGCATCGGCCGGTCTGCATGAGCATGAACATAGTCCTCTCAGGTGTCTGACACCATTATGGATGGGTGTCCCAGGCTCCTGTTTGCTCTCCACTCCACGATATCCTTCTGCATCCCCAAGGTCAGTCGCCCAGCCTCAAAGCACTCACTCCCAACTAAGTGTGGTCACATCGGCCAGTCTGCGTGATCGTGAACATAACCTTCTCAGATGTCTGACACCATTATGGATGGGTGTCCCAGCCTCCTGTGTGCTCTCCACTCCTTCATATCCTTCTACATCCCCAATGTCAGTCGCCCAGCCTCAAAGCACTCACTCCTAACTAAATGTGGCCACATCGGCCGGTCTGCGTGAGCGTGAACATAACCTTCTCAGGTGTCTGACACCATTATGGATATGTGTCCCAGACCTGTGTGTTCTCCACTCCATCATATCCTTCTGCATCCCCAATGTCAGTCGCCCAGCCTCAAAGTACTCACTCCCAACTATGCGGGGGTCGCATCGGCCAGTCTGCATGTGTGAACATAGCCTTCTCAGATGTCCGACACCATTATGGATGGGGGTCCCAGGCTCCTGTGTGCTCTCCACTTCATCACATCCTTCTGCATACCCAATGTCAATCGCCCAGCCTCAAAGCACTCACTCACAACTGTGTGGGGGTCGCATCCGCCGGTCTGCGTGAGTATGAACATAACCTTCTCAGGTGTCTGACACCGTTATGGATGGGTGTCCCAGCCTCCTGTGTGCTCTCCACTCCATCATATCCTTCTGCATCGCCAATGTCAGTCGCCCAGCCTCAAAGTATTCACTCCCAACTAAGTGTGGTCACATCGGCCAGTCTGCGTGATCGTGAACATAACCTTCTCAGGTGTCTGACACCATTATGGATGGGTGTCCCAGCCTCCTGTGCTCTCCACTCCATCATATCCTTCTGCATCCCCAATGTCAGTTGACCAGCCTCAAAGCAGTCACTCCGAACTAAGTGTGGTCACATCGGCCAGTCTGTGTGAGCGTGAACATAACCTTCTCAGGTGTCTGACACCATTATGGATGGGTGTCCCAGGCTCCCGTGTGCTCTCCACTCCTTCATATCCTTCTACATCCCCAATGTCAGTCGCACAGTCTCAAGGCACTCACTCCCAATTAAGTGGGGGTCACATTGGCCGGTCTGCGTGAGCGTGAACATAACCTTCTCAGGTGTCTGACACCATTATGGATATGTGTCCCAGACCTGTGTGTTCTCCACTCCATCATATCCTTCTGCATCCCCAATGTCAGTCGCCCAGCCTCAAAGCATTCACTCCCAACTAAGTGGGGATCGCATCGGCCGGTCTGCATGAGCATGAACATAGTCCTCTCAGGTGTCTGACACCATTATGGATTGGTGTCCCAGGCTCCTGTTTGCTCTCCACTCCATGATATCCTTCTGCATCCCCAAGGTCAGTCGCCCAGCCTCAAAGCTCTCACTCCCAACTAAGTGTGGTCACATCGGCCAGTCTGCGTGATCGTGAACATAACCTTCTCAGATGTCTGACACCATTATGGATGGGTGTCCCAGCCTCCTGTGTGCTCTCCACTCCTTCATATCCTTCTACATCCCCAATGTCAGTCGCCCAGCCTCAAAGCACTCACTCCTAACTAAATGTGGCCACATCGGCCGGTCTGCGTGAGCGTGAACATAACCTTCTCAGGTGTCTGACACCATTATGGATATGTGTCCCAGACCTGTGTGTTCTCCACTCCATCATATCCTTCTGCATCCCCAATGTCAGTCGCCCAGCCTCAAAGTACTCACTCCCAACTATGCGGGGGTCGCATCGGCCAGTCTGCATGTGTGAACATAGCCTTCTCAGATGTCCGACACCATTATGGATGGGGGTCCCAGGCTCCTGTGTGCTCTCCACTCCATCATATCCTTCTGCATACCCAATGTCAATCGCCCAGCCTCAAAGCACTCACTCACAACTATGTGGGGGTCGCATCCGCCGGTCTGCGTGAGTATGAACATAACCTTCTCAGGTGTCTGACACCGTTATGGATGGGTGTCCCAGCCTCCTGTGTGCTCTCCACTCCATCATATCCTTCTGCATCGCCAATGTCAGTCGCCCAGCCTCAAAGTATTCACTCCCAACTAAGTGTGGTCACATCGGCCAGTCTGCGTGATCGTGAACATAACCTTCTCAGGTGTCTGACACCATTATGGATGGGTGTCCCAGCCTCCTGTGTGCTCTCCACTCCGTCATATCCTTCTGCATCGCCAATGTCAGTCGCCCAGCCTCAAAGCATTCACTCCCAACTAAGTGGGGGTCACATCGGCTGGTCTGCATGAGCATGAACATAGCCTTCTCAGGTGTCTGACACCATTATGGATGGGTGTCCCAGGCTGCTGTGTGTTCTCCACTCCATCATATCCTTCTGCATACCCAATGTCAGTCGCCCAGCCTCAAAGCAGTCACTCCGAACTAAGTGTGGTCACATCGGCCAGTCTGTGTGAGCGTGAACATAACCTTCTCAGGTGTCTGACACCATTATGGGTGGGCGTCCCAGGCTCCTGTGTGCTCTCCACTCCATCATATCCTTCTGCATACCCAATGTCAGTCGCCCAGCCTCAAAGCAGTCACTCCGAACTAAGTGTGGTCACATCGGCCAGTCTGTGTGAGCGTGAACATAACCTTCTCAGGTGTCTGACACCATTATGGGTGGGCGTCCCAGGCTCCTGTATGCTCTCCACTCCAGTATATCCTTTTGCATCCTCTAACCTGTTTCTCCAGTTCACGACGTAACCAGTGCGCGTTCTGCTGGTTGGGAATAATCAGGCGTTAAATTCAACACTGTAAGTTAATTTCCTACCTGCCACGTAAAAAAATTTGTGATAGCTCACGCAACCGCTGATGTGCAGACTAGTGTGACAAAGAAGAAATTCTGAGTTGTCGGCCACGGCAGAGTTCGTGTAGTGAACGGCTGCCTCAAAGTGTCAGAAATCCGACAAGCCATTAAAAAAAAGCGAGAAACTTAAAGAGACGAAGTCGCTCTGAAAATAATTGTATCGTAGTGTAGAGAAGAGCCTTGCCAAATAACTGAGAGACTGACAAGCGGCCGGCCGCGGTATGACGTCACTAGCCATTCACATGAGGCCCAGGAGGAAGATAGGCCGCGGCGCCTACTTTCGGAGAGTCGCTCCCTCAACTCAGCAGACAAAATTACGTTTCTACACCTGTCAACTCGTAACTAGGTGTGTCCATACAAACGAGAATTGCATCTTCTACTGGAATCCGCTATTATGGAGTCTTATTGTCCTTAGTCCTACAATGATCGGAAGTCCATATGTCTATTTGTAATTTGTTACAATTGTACTGGGGTACAATAAAATTAAAATCACGTTAAACTGATTATCAGTTGCATATAATGGAATATAATCGAATTAAATCAGGTGATGCTGAAGGAATTACATTAGGAAATCAGACACTTAAAGTAGTAGATGACTTTTGCAATTTGGGGAGCAAAATAACTGCCGATGGTCAATGTAGAGAGGATATAAAATGTAGACTGGCTATGACAAGGAAATCTTTTCTGAAGAAGAGAAATTTATTAACATCGAGTACAGATTCAGTGGCTGGAATCCTTTCCTGAAAGTGTTTTTGTGGAGCGCAGCTATGTATGGAACTGAAACGTGGGCAATAAACAGGTTAGAAAAGGAGAGAATAGAAGCTTTTTAAATGTGGTGCTACGGAGGAATGCTGAAGATTAGATGGGTAGATCACGTAACTAATGAGGAGGTACTGAATAGAATTGGGGACAAGAGGAATTTGTGGCACAACTTGACTAGAAGAAGCGATCGGTTGGTAGGACACATTCTGAAGCATCAGGGGGTCACCAATTTAGTACTGGAGGGAATCATGGGGGGTAAAAACCGTAGAGGGAGATCAAGAGATGAATACAGTAAGCAGATTCAGAAACACGTAGGTTGCAGTAGTTACTAGGAGACGAAGAGGCTTGCACTGGATCAAACCAGTCTCTGCACTGAAAACCACAACAACAACAAGGCGCCACTTCTTGTATGAAATGAGGACTGTTAAGCAGAAGAGACTAAGTGCAATAAAAAAGCCGTTACACTATTTATATCGAGTATTGATCTTAAATTAAATTTTGTTGTAGTACAGTTAATCAGTAAGATTTCATAATAGCAGATCTCAGTGGAAGATGCAATTCTCCTTAGTACGTCACGCCCAGCTGGGAGTTAACCGAGCGAGCGAGTTCAAGCCTAGCTTCGTGACGTACTCGCCGCGACCTGTCTTTCTCGTGGGCCTCGCCACGCCCAGCTCTCGCGGAACCTGCGTTAACTGGATGGCTACCTAACTGCAAGTTGCTACGCACTAAAAGGTACCGTTCAGTCTTACTGAACCACAGTCGCAGCGTTCTGGTACAGACAACTCGCTTGTGGTATGCATGAGATATATACCTGCTGACTCCACACTAGACATACTTTCTTCGCATGTCATATTTAGATGTACGAGCCCTCCGTCATTGTTGTTGCGGTCTTATAGTTCACCAGTGTTTTTATATTTCGGGTTAACTTTGTAAGTAATATTGTGGCCGCCATTAACCGTATAAACTGCACAGAATTTTGCACTAGTAAAGTTCATTGCTACTTCTTACATAACTGTTTACGGAGCAGGTGATGGTTGACGTACATAATTTGTTACTCGTGTGGAGAGTCGTATGGAGGCCACGAAACTACTTCACTGATCGACGTAGTGCCGACGCTCAGTGTCTTACTCTTTACTACAGAAACACCATCTGTTAAACTGCCTCCAAATGCCGACTCCACAACAATTCGTCAAACAAACTCTGCCATCACGTTTTCTCGCTGTCGCAATACTATAATCGACCCAGCAGCGAAGCTGCACTACGCTTGCAATCTCATACATTACGTCGACAACACCGCCTTCCTAGACCTCTTCCAGATCCTCCAGGAATACCAAAAACCCCTCCAGATTCACCTCAACAATGCAAACGCTTCGGACGCTCCTCAGGACCAACACTTCCCACACTCAGCCAAAAATTATAGAACAAATCGTTGCTGCTCCCACCTGCATGACTTATACCTCACCATTTGTGACCGTCCTACCCAATTAGCTAATAAACTAACACACCCCCTAATAACCATCCACTGTTAACGAACTTGGAAACCCAACATAGTAATCATCCAGACTATTAGGCAACCCAGCATAACGATTCCACCTCTCCAGAGTATTGTCAACCTATAAACGTTTTATTCAGTCTATCCTCTCATACGTGTATTTTGCCTGGTCCATCTAATTTCTGTTACTCTTTTCCCAACCCTCTAGCGCAAAGTGTACTGCCTCACTTCGCGCCTACTTACCCTCACCTGCTCATCCCTCACGATTCAAATTCTTCACGTTCCTCGACCATGTCTAATAGCTACGCGCATCCCATACATTCCAGAACATTTTGCCTACCTCACCTTCCACTTACCACCCACCAGCCATGGAGCGCCGCCTCTCCTCTACCAACACATCCTCCAAACGCTGGCCTTGTACGTATTATACATGACCTCCCAACAAAACGTCAACAGACTCCCAATTTCAGATGATGAAATCTGTCATGACGTTTGTCCCTCCTGTAACCTCTGGCCTACCACTCCTCTCCATTATCCACACTAATCAACTTTCCTTCCCCTGATTTATCTTTTCCCACTTTAGCTCCCCTGTATCTAATTTATTGCGTTACAACTTTTAATGTTTTAAAGAATCCAGGATGGTAGTTTTTAAAGATAACAATTATGAAATTATGTGTAGATTTAATATCACTAATGTAATGAACTATATTAATAATTTAACGAAAGCCTAATTTACAGCATGATGCTTTGTTAAAATAATACTTTGTTTAGTACAGTTGCGAGGCAGCTCATTTTGAATTGCACAAATGAGACTGGACCCATCTTCGTAGTAACTAAATGTCAAAAGTCACACGCCACGCATTGCGTCGTCGTCGACAGAGATAAAGTCTATATCAGTAACCAGAAACAATACATTCCCAACTCTTTACCCACTAGCAGTGCCCCCATCCATTTGTCAGCATGGTAGTAAAAGGCCGAAGCCTTCAAGTAGTGCTAAGTGAAGCAGTTACTTCAACCAAAAAGCCTGGTGGAAATGATAATCTTGCTTAAATTTATCGATGCTATGGTTCGCACAAAGGAGAAATCAATAATTCTCAAACAGCTGTGTCTATTTGAATCTTTATATTTTATACTAGGCTATGTATTTTAATATTTTATTGAACGAAGAGCGAAATATTGGGCCACTGTCAGCTTTATCATCATCATCATCATCAAGACTTCCTTCTAGAAAGCCATATAGGAACTTTGTGAACTATCTGCCTCCATTGATTTCTGTCCTGGTGTAGCTTTTCTCTCTCCGCAACATCCCACGTTATTACTCTCCTCTTGATATTTTCATTAACCTGGTCTGACCAATCGGTCTTTTTCCTGGTACCTTCATCCTAAAATACTGACGCTGAGCTGAAGTCGGGTGCATTCGCTTCAGATGACCTAACCACTTCAGTCTTACAGTACTCATTCCTTCCTCCATGGTCAAGGTCACCTACAGGTCTATCCTTACACATTCGTTCCTGATTCTGCCTCTCTTGGGATTTTGTAAATCTGATCTAAGCAACTTCATTTCACATGCCTGTAATAGACTCTCTTCCCACTTATTTATGACACAGGTTCCCAGACTATACGCCATGATCGGCAGGAGGTGGGTTTTATAAATGGTCTCTTAAGGGACTCCTTTGTCCCATATTGGGTTTCGTACTTGGTGGAAGAAGCTGGATCCTTTTGCTACTCTGACTAAAACTTCGAGTTTGGCACTTCCATCACTTTATACAACGCTACCAAGATACTTGAAACTTTTTATACATTCAATCATCTCTCCTTCTAGCATGACTTTGCAAGGCGTGGGAGTCCTACTCATCTATTTGTTCTTACTCACAGCCAACTTCAATTCTTTAAACTTTTTATTCCAGTAATCCATTCTCCTCTAAACCTCCATTCCCGCCATTCCCCAAATGGCGACACAATCAGCTAAAGTAACAGCTTTGAGATTTTCATTTTCTACTTCCTTGATTTCTATCATGATTGTGTCCGAAAGTGTAATGAAGAGTAACAGGGAAATTTAACTGCCTTGCTGAACGTCTCTTTTTGTCTCAAACCATTTTGATCTTCCACCTCTTACCAATACATTGCTTTCGCAGTCTTCCTACAGTACCTGAACTTGTAAAATTAATGAATCAGGAACATCGTATTTTCTCAGGTATTCCCACATTTTACCCCTTGGTACACTGTCGTATGCTTCATCCAAGTCCGGGAACACATTATCAGATTTTTTTCCTTTTTGCCAATAGTTCTCTATTAACTATTTCTTCTGAAACCATGCTCTTGTTTCTCAAACTAATGTCCTAGAATTTTTCTCAGTCTCTTTTCTATTACCCTTTCTATTATCTTAAGGCAGTGTGATAGCAGTGTCATTCCTCAGTAATTTGTGCACTTCTTTTTACTTCCTTTCTTAAACAGTAGTATTACAATACCCTTTTTTCAGTCATCTGGCACTTTTTCCAGATCGCCCCCAGCATCTGATGTAACCATTCTGTTCCTTGGTTTATGGACTGATGACCTCAGCAGTTAAGTCCCATAGTGCTCAGAGCCTTGGTTTCTACCAAAGAAATTGGATGCTGTTCTTCCTCTACTTCAATGACTTCAGTGTCACTTTCTTGTTCATTTCCCCATTCAATGCCGGCCGTTGTGGCCGGGTGGTTCCAGGCGCTTCAGTCTGGAACCGAGCGACCGCTACGGTCGCAGGTTCGAATCCTGCCTCGGGCATGGATGTGTGTGATGTCCTTAGGTTAGTTAGGTTTAAGTAGTTCTAAGTTCTAGGGGACTGATGACCTGAGATGTTAAGTCCCGTAGCGCTCAGAGCCATTTGAACCATTTTTGAACCCTATTCAATAATATTTCAAAATAATTCTTCATCACTTCCCTGATGCCTTCCATGTCCCTGATAATATCTCCATCATCTGTTTCAATCACTTTTACATCTTCTCTGTTAGATCTTCCACTTTTCAACAACCCATATAAGAATTTTTGGTTCCCCTTGCTGTCTTACTATAGTTTCTGGGTGAATATTTCCCAACTCTTCTCCTTTCTTCTTTTACTGTTCTCTCCGCTTTGAGTTTGTTCTGTCGATATTCCTGCTTCAGTGTTATCATCTTGTGCTTAATCTCCATGTTTTTCTTTGCTATATTACGTCCTTTAATTGCATCTTTTGCTGTACTTTTCCACTAAGTTGTTTGTTTCTCCTTTACTTTACCTTTTGTTTTGCCAGATATTTGCACGGCACTACTAACTATTAATATTCTATATAGGTTCCATACTTCCTCCACACTACCACTACCTGTTGGCAATTTCTGTGCTATTAACTTCTGGAAACTTTCCTTATTTTCTTCTTCTTTCAACTTCCATTTCTTAATTTCACGCAATGTTTGTACGGCAGTCATTCTTTTAATTTTACAGTTTGACCACCTACTAGTAAGCTGCGACCACTATCCAAATACTCACTTGGTATAACTTTGGTATCTCTCACTTTTCCTCTAATGTATTTCTCTGTCGAGAAATAGTAGATAACTGTATTAGATTTGCCATTCCAACCATATCTAGTGATCTTATAGCTATCTCGTTTTTTGTAGAATGTAATCTTTACTAAAAGCTTATCCCTTATGAACAAATTTAGAATTTCCTCACACTTAACATTCTTTTTTCCATATCCAAAAGGGATTCATTTCTATTAATGCCGACCTGAGCATTCAAATACCCAATTATCCTTATGTTATCTTCTCTTACTTGGCCTTCCAGGTTTTCAAGGAATTTCATTTTTTACTCCTCACTGCACCCTTACTGATGTTCGTACACTTGGAGTATAGTGAAACCATTCTTTCTCATGTTCACTTTGACTTTAATTCTCCTTTCACTTATAAAGCTTACATCTGCAATGAGACCAATGTCTTTGTGAAACACAAGGCCCACCCCATTCTCTGTCGCTTTATTGTGACCATGCCAGTATAATTGGTACCCGGGTCTTAGCAATTTTGAGTTCTTTCCCTTCCATTTGGTCTCACTCATTCCAGGTATATGAATCTTTCTTCTCTTCCTCATGTAACCTCTTCACTCTCTCCTGTGAAGGTTAATACATTTAATGTTTCCTCTCTCATCTCGTTTTTATGTTTTTCTTGGGTTCTAGTGTTTCGTCCTTTATCAATTGTTCTTTTTTTTGCGTTCCTTGGATTTTCTTCAGGCTGCAAAGAGCCGTCATTCATTTCATGGGTACAAGAAATTCTGCTATTGGGTATTTTCAATCCGAGGCTCGTTCTTTAATTGAAAACAAAAAATCTGTTACTCTTTTGCTGGCCTGCTAAGCCTAACGCATCTGAGGATTTTCTATCAGAGTTTACTCCCTCAGCCTTTTAAGATCTCTCTTCGCCACAAGGCGGTGGTTTCTTTCTTAATTAGGTCTGAGAAAGGAGAGACTGCCTCCTCCGCCAACTGCGCCGTACAGAAGTTATTCTTCTCCGCCGAAGCTGCCGTGAAGGACTTCACCACACCGCTGGCAAGGGGCCTGTTTTCAGTCCGCGGGAGGTATTTTATTTCCTTCAAGCCCTCCAGTCAAGTCAGGCGAGACCCCCTGTCCACCACCTGGGACGCGCCCGATAGGAGAACAGTCAAACCCGCACGGGGCGCTCTCCCTGAAAATTTCAGCTGTAATCGTGTAAACAGCCGCCGCTAATGTCTACGTGTACGAAGATACATTGACGTCAGCCCATGCCTTCCTGGTGCTTCGCTTTTCCTATCATAGAGTGTATAATTGATTTTCGAATGTACTTGCAAACTTTATCTATTAAGCTTTTCCACTTTTTTATCCGCAGACAGTACAACATTCGCAAAACGAAGGTGTTTTCATATATGTCCCATTAAGTGGTATTCCTTCTTTTTTAAACCCTGTTTGATAATCTGCAGCCTTTCTCTAGGACTGTTCGTAATAGTTTTGATGATATGCAATTTTCTTCTCTACTTTCCACTGCAGTTCGGTATTCATGAATATCCTGAGAAAGTTATAATTTATCATTTAAATGGCTCTGAACACTATGGGACTTAACTTCTGAGGTCATCAGTCCCCTAGAACTTAGAACTACTTAAACCTAACTAACCTAAGGACATCACACACATCCATGCCCGAGGCAGGATTCGAACCTGCGACCGTAGCGGTCGCGCGGTTCCAGACTGTACCTGAGGAAGTCTAATATAATATGTATCATTGGTACGCACGCCGATGAGCCGAAATGTCATGACGACCTGGTTAATAGCGTGTTGTTCCATCACTGGAACAGGTATACAGGAGCGATTCTGCCTGGCACAGATTGGAACAGTCGTTAACAGGCTTCTGGAGATAGGTGGCACCAGATGCCTACGCGAAGACCGCGCAGTTCATGGTAATTATGAGTCGATGAGGTGATTCGGGGGCACACAGCCGACAGTACTCCAGATACGTCACGTAGTGTTCAGGTCAGGCGAATTTTGGTTCTCCAGACGGCAACGTGAGATCACTATTACGCTCCTGAAAGCATTACAATGTGATTCTGGTCTTCTGAAGGGACAGATATCCTGCTGAATTACTGCATCGCTGCCGAAGAATACACTATGTGATCAAAAGTATCCGGACACCCCCAAAAGCATACGTTTTTCGTATTAAGTGGAGTTTGCTGCCACCTACTGCCCGGTACTCCATATCAGCGACCGCAGTAGTCATCAGACATCGTGAGAGAGCAGAATGGGGAGCTCCGCGGAACTCGCAGACTTCGAACGTGGTCAGGTGATTGGGTGTCACTTGTGTCATACATCTGCAAGCGAGATTTCCACACTCCTAAACATCCCTAGATCCACTGTTTCCGATGCGATAATGAAGTGGAAACGTGAAGGGACACATACGCCACAAAAGCGTACATGCCGACCTCGTGTGTTGACTGACAGAGACCGCCGACACTAATGTGTAATAGGCAGACATCTATCCACACCATCACACAGGAATTCAAGCTTCATCAGGATCCACTGCAAGTACTACGATAGTTACGCGGGAGGTTATAAAACTTGGATTTCATGATCGAACAGCTGTTCAAAAGCCACACATCACGCTGGTAAATGCCTAACGACGCCTCACTTGCTCTAAGGAGCCTAAACATTGGACGGTTGAACGTACAATCAAAAGTACCCGGACGCCTGGCTGAAAATGGCTTACAAGTTCGTGGCGCACTCCACCGGTAATGCTGTAATTCAGTATAGTGTTGGCCCAACCTTAGCCTTGATGACTGCTTCCACTCTCGCAGCCATACGTTTAATCAGATGCTGGAAGGTTTCTTAGGGAATGGCAGCCTATTCTCCACGGAGTGCTGCAGTGAGGAGAGGTATCGATGTCGATCGGCGAGGCCTGGCACGAAGTCGGCGTTCCAAAACATCCCATAGGTTGTCTTTAGGATTGAGGTCAGGACTCCGTGCCGGCCAGTCCATTGCAGCGATGTTATTGTCGTATAACCATTGCGCCACAGGCCGTGCATTGTGAACAGGTCCTCGACCGTGTTGAAAGATGCATTCGCCATCCCCGAATTGCTCTTCAACTGTGGGAAGCAAGAAGGTGCTTGAAACAAAAATGTAGGCGTATACTGTGGTAATGCCACGCAAAAGAACAAGAGGTGTAAGCCCCCTCCATGAAAAACACGACCACACCATTACACCACCATCTCCGAATTTTACTGTTGGACTACACACGCTGGCAGATGACGTCACCGGGCATTCGTCATACCCACACCCAGCCATCAGATCGCCACATTGTGTACCGTTCAGTTGTCTAATGTTTACACTCCTTACACCAAGCGAGGCGTCATTTGGCACTTTCCGGCGTGATGTGTGGCTTATGAGCAGCCGCTCGACCATGAAATCCAAGCTTTCTCACCTCCCGCCTAACTGTAATTGTACTTGCAGTGGATCCTGATGAAGTTTGGAATTCCTGTGTGATGGTCTGGATAGATGTCTGCCTATTACACATTACGACCCTTTTCAACTGTCGGCCGTCTCTGTCAGTCAACAGACGAGGTCGACCTGTACGCTTTTGTGCTGTACATGTCCCTTCACGTTTCCACTTCACTATCACATCGGAAACAGTGGACCTAGGGATGTTTAGGAGTGTGGAAATCTCGCGTACAGACGTATGACACAAGTGACACCCACTCACCTGACGACGTTCGAAGTCTGCGAGTTCCGCGGAGCGCCCCATTCTGCTCTCTGACAATGTCTAATGACTTCTGACCTCTCTGATATGGAGTACATGGCAGTAGGTGGCAGCACAATGCATCTAATAAGCAAAACGTATGTTTTCGGGGGTGTCCGAATACGTTTGATCACATAGTGTATATTCTCTCGCTTGCTACTCGAAAACTACTACTCGTAGAGAAAAAATGAGCAGGACAGTTTTCTATGAAATTTAATATAGTTACATCTACATCTACATACATACTCCGCAATCGACCATACGGTGCGTGGCGGAGGGCACCCCGTACCACAACTAGCATCTTCTCTCCCTGTTCCACTCCCAAACTCCCTGTTCCACTCCCAAACAGAACGAGGGAAAATGACTGCTTATATGCCTCTGTACGAGCCCTAATCTTTCTTATCTTATCTTTGTGGTCTTTCCGTGAAATGTAAGTTGGCGGCAGTAAAATTGTACTGCAGTCAGCCTCAAATGCTGGTTCTCTAAATTTCCTCAGTAGCGATTCACGGAAAGAACGCCTCCTTTCCTCTAGAGACTCCCACCCGAGTTTCTGAAGCTCGTGTGATGATCAAACCTCCCAGTAACAAATCTAGCAGCCCGCCTCTGAATTGCTTCTATGTCCTCCCTCAATCCGACCTGATAGGGATCCCAAACGCTCGCGCAGTACTCAAGAATAGGTCGTATTAGTGTTTTATAAGCAGTCTCCTTTACAGATGACCCACATCTTCCCAAAATTCTGCCATTTAACCTGCCTTCTCCACAACTGCCATTTCATGCTTCTCCCACTTCATATCTCTCTGCAATGTTACGCCCAAATATTTAATCGACGTGAGTGTGTCATTACAGGATTCTTTTTCCTATTCATCTGTATTAATTTACATTTATCTATATTTAGAGTTAGCTACCATTCTTTACACCAATCACAAATTCTGTCCAAGTCATCTTGTATCCTCCTACAGTTACTCAACGACGACACCTTCCCGTAGACCACAGCATCGTCAGCAAACAGCCGCACATTTCTATCCACCCTATCCAAAAGATCATTGATGCAGATAGAAAACAACAGCGGACCTACCACACTTCCCTGGGGCACTCCAGATGATGCCCTCACCCCGATGAACACTCACCATCGAGGACAACGTACCGGGTTCTATTACTTAAGAAATCTTCGAGCCACTCACATACTTTGGAACCAATCCCCTATGCTCGTACCTTAGTTAGGAGTTAAATGTTGTACTGTTTTCGCTGAAAGTCTCGGTTTCCGAGTTATTCAAGAAAAACGCGTTTGTGCGGCTGGTCCTGGCGGAGGTTCGAGTCCTCCCTCGGGCATGGGTGTGTGTGTTTGTCCTTAGGATGATTTAGGCTAAGTAGGGACTGATGACCTTAGTAGTTAAGTCCCATAAGATTTAATAAAAAAAAACGCGTTTGAAAGTAACTTTTGTAAGTTTTTCTTGAATAATTCGAAAACTATGGTCCCTAGGGAAAAGATTTCCCAGACAACATTTAACTGCATCAAACTTCCTAAAAAAAAGTCCTCCTTATTTCTCCTGTATGATTAATAGTTTGCCTGTAGCGAGCTAGAGAATATGAAAATGTTGCAGATGGTATTTGAGGGTGTTGCGGATTGCATAAAACCCATAGCTAGGGGCAGATGACTCGCCTTGTATAGTGCCTACTCAGAAATTCATCTGCTGCTGTCAAGCAGACGTGATTCCGGTTTGCTTTTAACACTTTCCTTATATGCCAGTAGCTTCAAAGCAACAGCACGTTTAGGTGCAATCAATGATTTGCATCTGTGCGTGGCCTTGATCGAGGAAATTATTCCATAAGACGATAGAAATGCAGGAATGGGAAGTAAGCTAAAGGGCGCAGGGAAACAGAAGTGTTAGCCACACTCGTGTGCCCCCGCACTATGAGGGGCGCACTGGGCAGTGGGCCGTCTGTGCCCTCACCCACCTTCCATTATTGGAAAAACTGGCGAAATAGTGGTTTCCCAGACCACCCAACACGCCTTGAGCCATTTACTGTCCAGTTATTGTGTGGTTTGGCCCACTGTGTTCGAGAAGTGCGGCTCTATTTGCCAGTTGAGCGATGGCCTTGTGCGAGATCCCCTCTCCAAATGTCCTCTGCATTCACTGCCACTCGCAGTCTTCACTCGGAGATTGGCTGAGATGGGCCTGCGTCCACTGACAGCTGCAGTTCCTGCCGGGTTTCAAACCGACTGACAGTATGCGACGCATGTCTGCGGTCGCTGTCGCTTTAGCGTCTTTTCGTGACCGCTGATCTTGTCCTCTGTCGCGTGGCTACTGGTTCTACACCGTTCGTATCAGACATATTGCACAGTCCGTGTCGATACACCAACAAAAAGGGCAACTTCAGTCGTGGGGTTGTTGTGGCTAGTCCAAAAGAGAGTGTTCTTTCCTGCCCTTCTGTGAGGCCTGCATGTTGGCCAACTTATTCTGCTGATTCTATACCTGTGGTTGTCAGATACACTTCGATATAACGAATTATATTAGCAGTGGAGGGTGACATGACCACACAGCATTAGTTCTACATCATATGAAGCTATCCAAAGTGACCAGTGACCACTTTCAAGGGGGGACTAATATTTACTTCTGTGAGCTTATGTACATTCGTGACGAAAAACTAAAAAAGGAATCAGGTCTTTTTCTAGTTGCAGATGACTCGAGTGTGGAATGGAACGTAAATTATTTAGGGTATAAGACAATGGATAACAGTAACTAGGACTTCACAGAGAACACATTGTCGCTTCATCGTAACAGAACAGAGTTGTTGCAATTTCTGAGAAGGGATTTTTCGGAAATGCAGTGTTTTACTATAGCCGTGGGCCTTGCCGCAGTGGTAATACCGGTTCCGAGTAGATCACCCAAATTATGCGCTATTGGGCTTGGCTGCCACTTGGATGGGTCACCACCCGGGTCTGCCGAGTGCTGTCGGCAAGTGGGATACACTCAGCCATTGTTAGACCAATTGAAGGAGCTACCTGACTGAGAAGTAGCTACATTGGTCTCGTAAACTGGCACACGGTCGGGAGAACGGTGTGCTGACCACATGCCCCTTCGTGACCACATCCGGTGACGCCAAATGCCTGAGGATGACACGGCGGCCGGTCGATACCGTTGGGCCTTCAACGCTTGTTCGGAGATGATTTAGTTTGTGTTTTACTGCAGCGAGGTGATCGAATAATTATCGCAGTGGCACATTCTAAATTATCGGCGCTAAAGATGGGTGAAAAATCTATTTATGACTATCAAGCTCTTGTGCAAAATGTTGCTGTCCTTACTACAAGAGTAATCTCCGCTGTCGCTGGCACAGAAACATGAAAGTTGACTTTTTTAATATCGCCGTAGTGTCTCCCAAGGTGTCTTATTTTCCGCTGTACCTTATTTTCACGCAGGACATGGAGGGATCTGCTGAATCGATATGCTTAGTTCGCGCAGAGCGCTGTTCAAGCCTCTCTTTGCAGGTTGCATTTCCAATATATTTCCGGTTGGAGTGTACCATGTGGTTGCAGATGGCTCGGTTTATCTCTCAGGGGAGTTTCTTGCAGTGCTTTACAGCGTAAATTGTTGGTTACTTGTCAATACCATCGCAAAGTCTATCCGGAGCGCGATGGTAAGGCATTCTCGAGAACAGGGGTTCAAATCCCCACTCGGACGTCCAGATTTAAGTTACTCATGATTCCTCTAAGTCGCTAATGGCTTGTACTGTCTCTAATGACCAGATCATCGAGAAAATGTTAAGCCTCAATCTTCCTGCCTTGCTTTCGCTATTTTTTAGTTCCTTCTTTTATAGTTCTACCATCGTTCTGCGAATCATGTTCCGAGTACCCCTTTGTACATGGATCCACGGGGATTGACAAAAAAAGTGACATAAATGTCCGATAACGCAGCAGTTTGATGGTAGAAACGACTACTCCATTTTCTAATGCGCTATGAACAGGGTAACGCCTACACATACTGGGGGTGCAGTGTGTTCTCTGCGCAACCGGCTGATCGTGTCCGCTGAACTGTCCGCAGGTGTGGTTCCAGAACAGGCGCGCGAAGTGGCGGAAGCAGGCGCGACTGCAGCTGCTGCAGGACGCGTGGCGCATGCGCTGTCTGGGGCTCGCCGCGCCGCCGCTCCTGCTCGGTGAGTACACTACCTTACACTTCACACTGCGCTACCCGCTAGCGGCAGCTCACTGTGCTCGCTTTGCTGCACGGTAAGTGTGCTAAACTGGCTGCTGTACTAAATAACAAGATACAGTAAAGTAACGCCCATGCTACACTAGCTGCTATACCACACTACACTACAGTACACTACAGTACACTGCACAACATTACTTGCTACACTTCACTAAACTACACTATACCACGGTAGCCGCTACACTACACAGCACTACACTACACTACACTACACTACACTACACTACACTACACTACACTTCACTTCACTACACTACACTACACTACACTACACTACACTACACAGCACTACACTACACTAACCACACTGCTGTAGTTACTACACTACACTACAGTAGCTACTACACTACACTACATAGCACTACATTACCCAACAATACACTAAGCTGCTACACTATGTTACACTACACTACACTAGACCCTACAATACACTACAATACACTAGCTGCCACAATGCTCTAGGTATCCACTCGTGTCACAAGACAACAGTTGCTAAAGTGCGCCTTCTGCTACACTGTACTAACTGCTATGCTATCTGGTATTCTACACTAGCTCGTTCACTACATTAGCTGCAGTTGTTACAGGATGTGTGCAGTATATGGTGTCCAGAACTTGCCACGTTATTTCACATCTGTGGCTCTGTACTGTCACTATATGCTACACTATACACACATTCTTGTCAACCATGTCTATGAACTTACATTCCTTCTTCATACAATTACTGTAATTTCCTAATGCACTCACAAACATAAAGAGCCAAATTTGTAGAATGCTGTCGTTAGTATCCTACGGGTCCACATGTTTAGTGGCTGACGGTTCCTGAACTTCCTGATATCGCTGAAATAAAATAGCGTTGAACTTCCCTCAAGAGAGACACGCTCTTTCCTGCCATCTGTGGGGAACGTGAAGTGTAGCTTTGTGTCTGTCAATAACGTTTCGTACTATTTAGCAACCACAACCGCAATGAAAACTGTTGGAGACGTACTACACCAGTGTGGAACAAAACAATAATTTAAAGACTGTTACGAAAATAATTTAGCGTTATAAGCTTCAGTCAGACTGATGTGAATGTTCCTTTCTCCTACTTAACAAGAACAGATAGAATGGAATGTTAACAATGTCAGATTCCCGACAGACTACAAAGATGTAGTATGCCAAACTCTCTCCTTATTATTCATTTTCGAAAAGGAAATAAACCCTACCACTTCTCAGGAACCCTCTAATTAATTTAATCGATATTACGACGACAATAAGGAAGGGTAAGCCCAATGTAAGGGACGGACGAAATTCTGTTCGACGTGGTTGTTGTATTTTTGTGCTCTTCTGGCCGAAGACTGCTTTAATGCACGTCTCCACGCCGAATATCCTGTTCATCTCTGTAACCTGCATCCACTTCAGCCTGCATACTGTATCGCTGTAATTTTTACCGCTCACCCCCTTTCATATTTCCCCTCCATTACCAAACTGACCATTCCTTGATCCCTCATGAGGTGTCCAATCAACTTACCCCTCTTTTAGTCAAGTTGTCGCATAAAACTCGTTTCTCTTTGATTAGATTGTCTTCATTAGTTACTCAATCTGCATACGTAAGCTTCAACATTCTTCTACAGCCTCACGTTTCAAAATCTTCTGTTATCTTTTTGTGTGTCCTATTTATCATCCATGTTTCACCTCTATGTACGGAACACTCTGAAAAATACTTTCAGGAAAGACTTCCTAACATTTTAATTTATATTCGATGTTAAAATATTTCTTTTTTTTTCACAAATTCTTCCTTCACTGTTGCCAGTCTGCATTTTGAATCCTCTGTACTTCTGCCATCATCAGTTATTTTGCTACCCAAATGCGAAAACTCATCTGGTTTTACTGTTTCATTTATGAGTCTAATTTCCCCACAATCACCACATTTAAATGTATTGCCTTACTCTTGTATTATTTCTGTTGATGTTAATTTTATAACACCTTCTGAAAACACTGTTTATCCCAATCAAATGCTCTTCCAAGACATTTGCCACCTCTGACAGAATTACAATGTCATCGGCAAACATAGAACTTTTTTTTGTTCTCCACGAACTCCTATTCCCTCTACAAATTTCTCCTTGGTGTTCCTTATTGCTTGCTCAATGTGCAGATTGAATAACACCGAGGATCGGCTACAACCCTGTCTCAAACCCTTCTCAACCACTGCTTCCGTTCATGTATTCAAGTCTCATAACTGCCGTCTGATTTCGGTCCCTGTATTTTGTCAAATGGTTCAAATCGCTCTAACCGCTAGGGACTTAACATCTGAGGTCATCAGTCCCCTAGACTAGAACTACTTAAACCTAACTAACCTAAGGACGTCACACACATCCATGTCCGAGGCAGGATTCGAACCTGCAACTGTAGCAGCAGCGCGGTTCCGGGTTGAAGCGCCTAGAACCGCTCGGCTACAACGGCTGGAGTATTTTACCCCTATTTAGAATACCAAAGAGGGTATTCCAGTCAACAATGTCAAAATCACTCTCTAAATCTGAAAAATATTAATAAATGAAATAAATTTCCTGACTGAGTCTGTGGTCATTGCAGATATTTTGTGAATCCATCAGAAAACTATGTGATGCAACCTGAGGAGGATCGGCATCACTTTGTGTTCTTCTGCCATGGGTCTTGTGTTGTAAATGCTCTCGACTACAGAAAGTTCGTGGATAGCAAAACTCTACCAGTCCTTCAATTTGTGGATGCGATGATGCCAGGTATAGCCGACGCTGGCATTCACACTTGTAGATACATTTGTAGTCTTTACTTCATTTGCTTCATTCTCCTTTCATCACTTATATCCAGCATTTTGTGTGTTATCTAAGGATTTCAACTGCGACTTTTATATTTCCTAAGTTGTTCACCATCTCTAAAATCGCCATCTCTAAAATCTACTCATTCATCTTCTGTCACATTTCTTTCTCATATTACACCTAGCCGTTCCCAATGTTCTCTTCTAACAAAGCCTGTTTATTTCAACTTTTGCAGGTCTTTTTACTGTCCTATTCTCTGAGTGAGAAATTATTATTGGAGCCACATCTGCTCGTGGAAACATTTTGCAATTTAAAATCTGGATTTTAAATCTCTGCGTTATCTCTATACAGAGTGTTTGAAAAAGGATTCCCTAGTTTTAATCTGTCCTAGAATCTGTACAAAGTGACATACATTATTCTAGTTTGTGGTGTTTGATTCATCAACACTCTACGTTTTGGCCCCCCTGCAGTTGGCAGGTCTGCTTGACCTTGAGACAGCACCAGTGCTGTCTTTTACCTCTCTTCCCTCAGTTCAGTCCAGGCGTGCGTGCAGTGCAGTGTAGAGCAACTCAGCAACATTTCATATCAGTGGAACAGTTAATCGTCATATTTGGGGGGCAGAGCAATCAACATGTAGTTATTCAACATCAACGTGACTCTCCGTTGTGTGGTTTGATAGAAGATCGTGTGATTGGTCCTTTCATTTTTGTAGAAGAAACAATAAACGAGAACGTTTACTGCGACATGTTGACAGAGTAGTCTTTCTCCAAATAGACGATATTGAGGCGGAAAAGGAGCTTGTGTTTTTCCAACAAGATGGCACCCCACCTCATTGCAGTAACCACGTGTGTGCGGCTCTTGAGACTTGCTTTCCAGGGAGGTGGATAGGCAGAGCTGGCTCAATATCTCGGCCACCACGATGCCCAGACTTAACACCACTGGACTTTTTCTTTTGGGCCTCATAAAAAATGTTGTGTATAGTGGAAAGATCAGAGATATCAATCATTCCCGGGAAACAATCGTCGTGGCGGAAATGTTGGTGAGTACGTGGAGAGACGAGGAATACCGTCTCGACGTGTGCAGGCAACAAATGGATCCCACGTTGAAGTCTACTAACATCAAACAAAACTTGAAGGAATTCTCTTTCATGATATGTACTCATTGATGTAATTTTCATTAATTTCGCCATTAAATTTATACTTAAAACTAGGGAGTTCTTTTTCAAACACCCTGTATAATATACCTGAAACCTTTCAGTGTCTCCAGGTGTCTTTCTAATCTACAACCTTCTTCCACGGTTTTTAAACCAGTTGCCTATTGTTTTACCTACTCCTTGTCTTGCTATCAAGTGGATGTTTCCCAATTAAATTTTCGTAATTTTTAACACCATGAATAATTTCTTTTACCCTATCACACATTTCTTTCGGTGTTTTCGTTATCTGCGGAGCTAGTAGGCATAAACACTTCCACTACTATGACCGAATGTGGCTTTATTTCGGATTCTTGTGTTTCCATTCACTATGATCTACAGTAACTCATCCGCATTCCCATTTTCCTATCCGTTATTAGACATTCACCTGCATTTCTCCTACTTAACGCAGTGTTGATAAACCTGTGCTCATATGAACAGAAATCCTCTTCTTCTAGCCATTACACTTCACTAATTCCCACTGTACCTAATTTCAACTTTTCAATTCTGTTCGAAGTTCTGTAAGCTATCTACACAATTTTTGGATATAATATTCCACGCACCGACTCATTGTCCGCCAGATGTGTTATTTTCTCATCACAACATCCTCCTGAGTATTTCCTTCCTATAGATACAAATTTAAGACTATTTTATATCCGAAATATTTGATTTCAGCTATTTGCAACAATAGCAAGACCCTGTTTGCTACTGTTACATCGCCAGGTCAGTCAATCGTCCACACCGTTGCCCCTGTATCTATTGAAAAGTCTTCTGCCCCTCTTCAGGAACCAAGGATTAGTGTGACCTGTCCACATGAACACCTCCGTTGTGATTGCTCCTACAGAGTGGGTATCTGTATCGATGAGGAACAAAAGCCACCCGAGGGCTTCAAGGAACGTTGGCATACTTAACTTCAATTTCTGGCATTTCTCTACGAAGTCAGTCGCTAAACGACCTCGGCTGGTCGCCTGCACGCAACTGACAGACTACACGCAACACCTAAGCGCTGGGCGAGTTGCGTGACTTTGTAGGCGCGCTCACTGGAGATTGAAGTATGCTTAATCGACCGTAGCATTAAGACAAGAATGAGTCAGGTACTGTAGTAAGCCAGTATTAGGAAATACACTGCTGTAAACTGGCAAGAGGTGAGGCATACTAGGAAGCGGCAAGCGTACACAGGACTATTACATCATGGAGAGACAGATGCACCCATGAGGAGAGACAGTATCTTACCATAGTTTAATAATGAGACAGGTGGATGAATTTTAATAAATATCATCAGGAATATTCAACCTACAAGGAAATGAGATACTGTATCACTGAGATATGATATGTGCAGTCTTATTCCGTTGTGGCTATAGAGGCTACAGATACTAGTATAACATTACCATAGTAACTACTTCAGTTGAGTCGGTATATATATGTTGTGAAGGGCAATCACATATGTTAGATAGACAAAAATATGTGTACGTAACGGCCTGGGAAGATTTTATTGATAACAGAAGAGATACTTGAACTGACTGACGTAAGTAGTAAATTCAAAAATGTGGTGCGGCCTTACAGAAAAAAGAACTGTCAATGAATGTGACTGATAAGAAAAGGAATAAGGAATTTCTGCACAGAACAGGGTCGAAACTAAATGTATGGAAAAGACTGTGGACAGACAGGCACTGGAAATATTTTACTGCTTTGGGTAATCTTGCTACTCTGGGATGTAGAAATTGGAAAATGAGAAGAGCAGCATGAAAGTAGTCAGAAGGCCTAAAAAAAACAGTATATTCCTTCAGATCGTAATTGTCAGTTTCTGCATAAAATTGGAGAGGGTGCAAGGCCATACTATTGATATTAGTAGACTGCAGTAAATCGTATAAGACGGACTTCGTTTTTCCGTTCACAAAGACTTCACGGATAAATTCTTCACATTCTGAGACGAAATTTTTGAAAATTTCTCTGACAACTACTCACTGAAAGTCAAAGAACCGAGGTGTAACTTTGGATGAAAACATCAGGTAGGCAGACAATCATGTCGCAACGTGCAGGAAGATTTTCCGTAGCTTCTACGTCCTTCAACATTTACGGAATATATTTCCACAGGAAACCGAAATTTGCAAAATCATTAGTTCAGCTGGCTGGCTGAGGTTGGCTGAGGCGTAGTTCAGCTGGACCTACAATACTGGGAAGTAATTCAGCAAGGCACGGTTAGTCATAACACCAGACGGTTCGAACTAACGATAAATACTTGTCTGCTTTACTTCATTACGTAACAACATAACCCATTTGATCATGTCAGTGCTTCAGACGCCCAGTTGAGGTGGTTGCTGCCAGGCGCGTTACGTAACCACGATGCATTATGCATACGTCACTGGCACCACACTGTACACACTGTCGACACATCTATACCAACAGATACAAACATTGTTTACTTCCAAGTTCAGTTTCGTCCGACACTCGACGTATATTTCCAGAGAAAAGAATGAAATGTAAAAGGACCTTTACAATCCCTTCAAAACCAACTTCATAAAAATACGAAGCACTTCAGATTCTGATACCAGTAACTTCTCTCACAGAAATTAACATTTCTCTCTCTCCGACAGTGAAGTAAATCCTCATTTCCTCTTCCAGTGCTTTTATTTTTCGCTTCAATTTCAGTCACTGTTTGTTTATGCCCCCCTCGTCATTACTTGTACACTTACATTTCCCCACGCTTCTCGTTCTCTCTCTCTGTCCTATGCACTTCCACCTACGTATTTCTGTTCTTGATTATTCTTCTCTTAACAAACAATTCTGTGCTGTAGTCATCTGAGTTACTATTATTATTGTTGTTACTGTCGCTTCACCACTATTTCTAAATAGTAAACTGGATGCTGAAGACAAAAGGGCGTAGTGCCGACAGTCTTTACAGGGTAAATAAATCAACGAATAAAAAGAAAGTAAAGAATGTACCGGGGAAGTTATTCTTTGATGTCTTAACAAATGTCCTGTCATCCAGTCCATTTTTCTTGCCAGTATATTCCATAAGCTCCTTTCTTCGCCGAGTCTGCGGAGAATCTCCCAAGTCGCTATGTTATAAGACCACCTCATTTTAAACAACTTCCATAATACCATATCTTAAACGATTCGACTCTCTTCTGTTCCTTCTTCCCACAGTCCATTGAACAACATCATTCAAATCTGTGCCCTAAACGCACGTTCTCAGAAATTTCTTCCTCATATTAAGAATTACGTTTGATACTATTAGCCTTCTTTTGCCGGAAATGCCCTCTGCTTGTCATTATCTGCTTTTTATACGAGGGTTGCCCAGAAAGTAAGTTCCGATCGGTCGCGAAATGGAAACCACTGGGAAAATCCGTTAAAGCTTCGCACAGATATGTTGGTCAGTGTCTCTAGTGTGCCCGTCGATCGTGTCGCGTCGCTCTTTTTAGTTTTGAGTGAACAGTGAGCATGTAAAGATGCGTAGGGAATAGCGTCTCCCACCAAGCATGAGGGTCTGGTTAGAGATTTCACCTGTGTAATGCATCCCACATAACGCAACTGTCGAGCAGTTTCTTCTTCATGCCAATTTCGGTCGCACACTGCAGGGACAATGAAGACGCTCCTGCAGCGTTTCCGATGAGAAGTGTTTGATCACCCACAATACAGTCCGTAATTGGCTCCCTCAGAGTCTCATCTCTGCTCACAAGAACCGCTGGCTATGAAGACAAATTTTTTTCCACAGACAACGTGATGCAGACCATTGCAGATAACTGGCCGAAAGCATAGGCGGCTGCTTTCTATGACGAGGATACTGGAAAGTTCATACAACACCGTTGCTTCGACGGTATATGTTATTTTGCTTCCAAGGTAGGAGAGTTTGTTCTTCGCCTACTTCACGGTCACCTATTTTGATGTTATCGTTACCGTTAATCTAATTTTTTCTACTTCTCACTTTCTTCGGTTTACTCTTAATCAATACTCTGTACTCATAGAACTGTTCAATCCATTCAACAGGTCCTACAATTCTTCTTCTCTTTCACTGAGGATAGCAATGTCATCAGCAAATCTTGTTATTGGTATCCTCTCTCCCTGTATTCCAATATTGAACGTTTCTTTCATTTTTGCCACAGTTTCTTCGATGTATGACCGAACGGTAAGGGCGAAAAACTGCATCCGTATCTTGAACCCTTTTTAATTCGAGCACTTTGTTCTTGGTCTTCCATTCTAATTGTTACTTCATGGTTCTCGTAAATATTCGATATTACACACCTTTCCCTATAGATTTCAAGTCTTAACTATACATGATGTATAAATGCAGACTGAAGTGAGGAATGAAAATTGTACAAAGGCCAAGATTCGAACCCGACTGTCCGGCTCACTAGGCACAGTGGCTGTGCACCACTACACGGATTACACTAGCACGCCTCCCTCTTCAATCCAAATTCCGATTCACGCCTCAGGCCACTTAGTATTCCCCCTAAACTCGAACAACTTTACAATTTCCTGTCGTCGATTCAGTCTGCATATATGTATCATAGATGTTCGAGACTTGAAAGAGTCTCTGGAACCACACAGTTTCATTTGAGTAAAGCAGCATGCCCTTGCTTCAGGCAGGATCACCATTTCGTTCGATGATGAAGTGCTACTCCAATACAGTTGGAGAGCCTTTGCAATAATTTCGAGTTTGGGGTAAACAAATGGTTCAAATGGCTCTGAGCACTATGGGACTTAACATCTATGGTCATCAGTCCCCTAGAACTTAGAACTACTTAAACCTAACTAACCTAAGGACATCACACAACACCCAGCCATCACGAGGCAGAGAAAATCCCTGACCCCGCCGGGAATCGAACCCGGGAACCCGGGCGTGGGAAGCGAGAACGCTACCGCACGACCACGAGATGCGGGCTTGGGGTAAACACCAAGTGGGCTGAGGCGTGAATGGAATTTTGGATTAAGGAGGGAGGCGTCCTAGGGTAGTTCGTGGGGATGAGTAGAACCATTGTGCCAGGGTGGCGTAGTGGTTACGCATTTGCCTTGTGAGCAGGAGACCCGGGTTCGAATCCCGGCCTTGATAGAGAGTTTCATTCCACGCTTCAGCCTTCATACGGCCATCAATAGTATTTATCTCACTTTCTTTGACTATCGCCTTTGTGCGTATATCACTCAAGTTACAGGAAAATGCTGACCTTCCTAGACTGGTGATGGGGCACTCGTGGAACATAATTGTCTGGCAACATTTTCTGTTTGTCTCGAGGTGGTCGGATGTGCCGCCATAGAAACGCGTCGTACACTTTGTGAAGTTGCGGATGTGTGTGTGTTCACAGGGCGCAATCCAGCAGCCGGGGGCGGCCAGTTGGGCCAGGAGGGGGCAGCGGCTGCTGCGGCGGCTGCAGCGGCGGCGACGGCGGCGGCGGCGGACGCCGCCCTCAAGATGGACTCCGCGGGGGCGGCGGCGGCGGCGGCGGCTGCGGCGGCTCTCTGCCGGGACGGCTACCGCACCGCCGTGCACGGGTCAGTAGCCACTCTGCTGGGGAACTCGGTGATGTTCCCAAAAACACAAGCCGCTCAGGGTTCTTCACAAGGACATCCAGAGTTTCAAAAGGCGACTGCGCAAAACCTACAAGGCACAGAGAGGATAGACGTACAATAGACAGAACATCTCTCCAAGTTTTTAAGTCACTTTACAGACGCTCGGTATGGGCACTGGCTGGGATGCGACAAACGTCAATATTTGGGTGCAGTTCGTTGACGCCGCCGGCACGAAATGCCCGGAAGGCGCGGCAGCGGCCCGTTGAGGAAATGTGTTCGTTGGGTTGCCTATCTGCAGGCGCGGACTAAATAAGTGTGACAGCGGATGATTTATACACTGATCAGCCAGAACATTACGACCACCTGCCTAACAGCCGGTATGTCCACCTTTGGCACGGATAACAGCGGCGACGCGCATTGGCGTGGAATCAATGAGGCCTTTTACGTCGCTGGAGGGAGATGGCACCACATGTGCACACACAAGTCACATAATCCTCGTAAATTCTGGGGAAGGGGAAGATGAGCGCCAACGCCATGTTCAATCGCATCCCAGGTGTGCTCGATTGCGATCAGATCTGGTGAGTTGTGGACCAGCACATCAATTGGAACTCATGACTGTGTCCCTCGAACCACTCCATCACACGCCTAGCATTGTGACATGCCGCATTATCTTGTTGAAAAATGCGACTGCCATCGGGAAATATGATCATCATAAAGAGGTGTACGTGGTGTGCAACCAGTGTACGACACTCCTTGGCCGTCGTGGTGCCTAATGTAGCCGCCGCTAACTTGTTTCCATCCCGCAGTACATGTGTCAAGGAGCTGTTCCCCTGGAAGATGTCGGATTCGCGCCCTCCCACTGGCATGATAGAGAAGGTATCGGGATTAACCAGACCATGCAACGCTCTGCCACAGCGCTAACGTCCGGTGCTGATTGTCACGTGCCCATTTCACCCGTTGTTGCCGATGTCGCGATGTTAACATCGGCGCATGCACAGGTCGTAGGCCGCTCGTTAGGAGTGTTCGGTGCGCTGTGGGTTCAGACAAAAATGGTTCAAATGGCTCTGAGCACTATGGGACTTAACATCTGAGGTCATCAGTCTCCTAGACTTAGAACTACTTAAACCTAACTAACCTAAGCGCATTACACACATCCATGCCCGAGGCAGGATTCGAACCTTCGACCGTAGCAGCAGAACGGTTCCGGACAGAAGCGCCTAGAACCGCTCTGTCACAGCCGCCGGCATGTTCAGACACACTTGTACTCTGTCCAGCATTAAAATCTGATGTTAGAACCTTCACAGTTCGCCACCTGTCCTGTTTTACCAGTCTGTCCAGCTTACGACGTCCGACTTCTGTAATGTCGGGTGGCCGCCCAACCTCATAAGGTCTGGAAGTGGTTTCGCCTTGGTTTCGTCACGTGTTGAAGACACTCACCACAACACTCCTAGAACACCCGACAAGTCGCGCAGTTTCCGGAATGCTCTTGCCGAGCCTCCGCGCCATCGCCATCTGCCCTCGGTCAGACTCAGATAGATCGCGCGGCTTCCCCATTCCACACGCGGACAGCAATCTCACTGATACCACATGCACAGTGCGTGTGTCTGACTAGCAGTCATTCCTCGCCAGGTGCCGCTGCTATCGCCTGGACGAGTTTATATCGATAGTAGATCGGTGGTCAAAATATTCTGCGCATTCAGTGTGTTTGACATTTCTTCAATCGTTGGTGGCCATCTGACAGTTATATTATTCTTGAAGAATCAAATTTGCCAAGATCGCTAGTAATTCTTTTTATTACCGTTAACTGTTTCGATAGACCTGCCCTGTCATCATCAGACCTTGTAACATTATTAGATGTACTTGCCTTTTAGAACAATGAAAGTTACATAGTGTTTTTGCCTCAAACTGCAATAGAGAGTGGACGGGAACATCAGCAGGTCACAAGTAAAATACCACAGAATCAAAACATACAACTTGTTGTGCTGATGTTCCAGCATACACTAACCACTAATCACTTCAAGTGGTTAGTGTATTTTCGGACATCAACACAACGTGTTGTATGTTTTGATTCTGTGCTATTTTATCTGTAGCATGCTGATGTTCCCTTCCACTCTCTATTACAATGTCACGCTACATCACTATGTGATTTTCATTGTTGTAAAAAGCATGTACATCTAATAATGTTACACGCACTGATGACGACAGCCCATGTCTCTCGAAACCGGTAACGATAATAAAAAGGATCATTAGCGATCTTGGCAAACTTGTTTCTTCAAGAGCAATATAGCAGTAGAGTTGTATACATGTTCTGACAATCCTGGCTCCTAGCACAACCTCGCCACTGCTCGTATTGCGAATCGTAACTTGGAGACATGTTCTATCCACTGATACGTGTCATTTTTCTCCATGTACTACAGTTTTTGTGCAGTCGTCTCCTGAAATCTCAGAGCTAGGGAAGAATAGTGTACCTCGGTACAGTTTTCAGACTTATCGTCTAGCTGGGTCTGTAATACAGTTTTAACATTTTTCATATTCCGTTTGTATACGATTGCATTCACATTTTATATGCTGCAGTCTTTTTCTGAAATTACAAAAATTACTCAGGATAATTAAGGTTTTTCCAAATGTAAAAACATGTTCAAAGGTACGACATGGCCTTGTACCTAGGTGCAACTATTTCACTGGAACTTAAAAGGGGTGCAATCAAAAAAGTGTTGTGAATGCTATGTGTTATATTACTACTCTACTACACGCCAATAATCAGTAAGCGAAACCAAACTGAGAAGAAGTATTATCGAAAACCAGTTATAAGTTAAACACCTTTTGAAATTAAACCTATTGAAAAGTAACACAAAAATTTCCATTTTCAGGACTGGTAACATTGTTAATACATTAACGAAAGTGAGTTGCAAATACTTCATGTTCCATATTAAAAGACCTTTTTCCGTTTAATGGTGCAAGATGCTGCACGGCTGACGAAGTATAGTTTTACCTTCCACACGTTACATAACTATTCTAATAATATACAGTTTTACTTGCTATAAAATTCTGTAACTGAAGAGATAACAACACAGGGTGTTACAAAATGAACATCCAGGTTTACGGCTTTGTAATATTTATTACAGTCAACTTACAATTGTAAGTAATACATCAATTGAAAGATCAACTAAAACACTTTTTCTTACGAGAGTTCAATGTGAACACTATGTGCCATACGGCAAACATCGAGTCGGTACGTACCAACTTTACGAACGAAATGTTGCTATATGACGATGAATACTTTCAGGATTGATGGTTCAAATGGCTCTGAGCACTAGGGGATTAACATCTGTGGTCATCAGTCGCCTAGAACTTAGAACTACTTAAACCTAACTAACCTAAGGACATCACACACATCCATGCGCGAGGCAGGATTCGAACCTGCGACCGTAGCGGTCACGCGGTTCCAGACTGAAGCACCTAGAACCGCACGGCCACACCGGCTGGCACTTTCAGGATTGTATCATCTTCATGATTAATCGGCACTTTACCTAAGTGAAAATGCGATAACACATAATGTGCTCTTGTTGGGGGGTCAGCAAATTCCCACGATATGGCACACCTGCAACGAGACTTCCCAATCGAATATTTTTGTGCCATATCCCGGCATAAGGTTTAGGGGCCTTTCATTTTCAATGAAGCAAGTGAACTAGAATCAGATGATCCACAGATTTTTATTTTGCGTCAAGATGGTGTGCGACCGCACTAACATAACTCAGTACATGAGTGGTTAATTGACGTTTTACCTGTCCTCTGGATTGTCCGCAAGGAGCTGGACGACAGAGCCTGTTTTGCACGGTCTCCACGTTCACACAACTGAAGCCGTGCGATTTTTCCTCTGGGGCTTCATAAATAATCGTGTTCATGTACCTCCACTACCAGCTGATCTATCTGACGTTATAAACAGGATCAAGACAGTTGATGCAACAATTAATCCACACTCACTGATCAGGATTTGTAAAGAATTCGCCTATCGACTCGGTTTTTGCTTTATGGTAAATAGTGTTCACACTGAACACTCGTAAGGGAAACTGTTTTACTTCATCTTTCATTTGATGTATTATTTACAATTGTAAGTTAAGTGTAATAAATGCTACAAAGCCTTAAAACCCGGTTGTTCATTTTCAAACACTTTATATTGTTAATTCTTCAGTTACAGAATCTTACGGTGAGTAGGACTCTACATATCTGGTATATTACGAGTGGACGGTAAAACCATAATTCTTCGGTCTTGCAGCATCTTATGCCATTAAACGGAAGGAGGTCTTTTACCATGGGACATGGAATATTTGCAACTGACTTTCTTTAATGTCCGAACAATGTTACCTGTCTTGAAAATGGAAATTTGTGTTAGTTTCTAACAGTTTTGAAACACCCTATCTATTCTAAGAAGCTTTAATATATCATAAAGCGCTTAAATGTGTAGAACTCGAAATATTTACAAATGCTGAATAGAATGTCTACCAGCAACAAAAACTGTAGAAAATGGCGGTCTCTTGTCTGCAACCCTTCACATGATCCTCAAATTAGTCAGTAGACTGAAGTACCGACCAAAGAACATCAAGTGTTCCTAGGTATACTATACTCTACTTACGGATAACGCTGCAAATTTGAGGCACTAAAGAGTAGCGGTGAAGTTTGTAGGACAGTTACTGGAGTGCTGGGGATTTCTTGTGTTGGTCGCCGTAGCGCGGCTGCCCCCCCCCACCCTCCCACCCCCCCCCCCCACCCCCACCCCCCAATCAAGCGTGCCGGGTACGAATAGCAGCCACCGACGTTAGGGTCCAAACAGCGAGAAGAGATGGACACCAGCAGTTTCGTCAAACTCTTCATTCTCAACGAGACATAACATTCGTACGTCATGCAGATTGCGTCTGGCGTCGAAACCAGGATCACGGGGAGTCTGCGTCGTGGTGGAGGACGCACTGGGAGCGGTCACACTGCAGTGTGGGCGCCGTGTCTAGCGGCTAGCCCGCTGACGGAGTCAACCACCACGTGGTGCTGACAGCACTTCCGAAGCTTCGTTTGTTTGTTTCGCCTGCAAAGCTCGTACCATATTTAGCCATCGGAAACACATGGTTACATGGAATACGCAATCGTAGAGAGAAAATGTGAAAATGAATATCCACAGAACTGAAAGCTTAAAGCCGTCAGCTTTTTCCAGAACAGTAAACTAGAACTATTTACGTTATCAGTATATACTACTTCTTAAATTTAATACTAAGTGATACAGAAAAATGAAACTATGAGTCCCACAGACTTTTCCCTCCAAACGTAAGAAAACTGACAATCACTTTGTACAGGCGAATGTCTTCAGAAACCAAAAGAGAAGACGCTGATTGAGGGAAAAGATAACCCATACTCGTCAAAGTCCCCAGAAATTTCAGTCTTTCATTGTTAAGTTTGGAATACGAAAGAAGATGTGGTCTGCATCAGATTATGACTCGGAACCACCCTAACACGCTGGGATACCGTAAATGTTGGTACTGTGAAGATGTAGAGGAAATGAGGCATGGTTAAAGCGCAGTCGAATTGTGGTGGAAGTCGTAGATCGGTCAAAATGCGTCCCCGTAAACCACGAGCTTGCAGTATGGCTATAATGCTGCATAGTACCCACCTTTCGTTTGTTGGGACACATTACACATCTCTCGTAATGACTGTTTCCTGTTGCTCTTGATGTCACATAAGTAGGTTGAATACGGTAATATCACACCGAGAACAATTCCTAATAATCTCCCCCCTCCGTCCTCCTTCCATCTACACTCCTGGAAATTGAAATAAGAACACCGTGAATTCATTGTCCCAGGAAGGGGAAACTTTATTGACACATTCCTGGGGTCAGATACATCACATGATCACACTGACAGAACCACAGGCACATAGACACAGGCAACAGAGCATGCACAATGTCGGCACTAGCACAGTGTATATCCACATCCTATAAGATGCCGTTGTTTCGCTAGGACGTCAGCTTCCTCATTGCAATTTATGCTAGCGTGGGACTGCACCCAGAGGAGAATGATGGTTTGCTCTCTTTGTTTACAGCTAATATATTCGAATACCACATTAAAGAAAAATGCTGTGGGAGTCGGACAAGATTAATATCTTGAAGAAGGAATTTGAAGATTCAAACTTAATTGCTTCCAAAATTTCCACAATCTCCGCCGTAAAAACTGAAGCACTTTTAGGCAGTTTGTAGGCTATATTTTTCTGGATCTGATGGCACAGGAAATGTCCGCCACTGCACGACAGTACCGTCTCTGAGCGCAGCGCTGAGGGCGTCACTGGGTCCCTGCAGCACTGAGCAGCGCCGAACCCCGGACTCCGAAGTCCGACGTTGGAGCGGTATCCGCTAAATGAACGGTAGCAGCCCATCCGATCACACGGTGTGCGCCTGGGCGCCTACTAATAGCCCCTAGGTGAAGCATTGCTTAAGAACTGTTGGCGGTAGCGTCACAGCCGTATAGAGGAAAGTAACAGATGTCTCGTGGGAATCAAGAAACGGACAGCACTGACCAAGAGAAGGGCCTTATGCTGAAGAAGCACATCGACTGCCACACTGAGAAAACATTTATAAACGCCTTTGCATGTAGTGTTCTGACATACGAATGTGAAACCTGGACGTTTACAATACAGGAGGAAGCTCGTCTCGAGGTCTCCGGAAATACGGTTATGGTATTAGAAAAAGCTATACGAAATAGGAGGGACGAAAGAACTGCTGAAAGCGAAAGGCCAACACAAAGCTGAACTCATTGCACACATAACCTGAGGGGGGTAAAAATCTTGGGATAGCGATATGCACACATACAGATGACGCTAACACAGCGCACACAAGGTACAAAATGGCAGTGGATTGGCGGAGCAGTTATTTGTATTCAGGTGATTCATGTGAAAGGGTTTCCGACGAGATTCCGCTGCACGACGGGAATTAACAGACTTTGAACTCGGAATGGTAGTTGGAGCTAGACGAATGTGACATTCCATTTCGGAAAATGTTGGTAAATTCAATATTCCGAGACCCACAGTCAAGTGTGTGCCAAGGATGCCAAATTTCAGGCGTTACCTCTCACAGTAGTGCTAGTAATACTTGTTGTTGTTGTTATTGTTGTGTGTTAAAATTTGTTTGATGCTGCTCTGCACTCTGCAGTATCTTCTGCAAGTCGTTTCGTCTCTACGTAACTACTTCAGCCCACATCCGCGTTTGAACGAGCTTACTGCAGTAAAGCCTTCGTCCATCTCTTCAGTTTTTACTCCGCACACTTCCCTCCATTATCAAATCGATTACTCTTTGATGCCTCAGAATGTGTCCTATAAGTGGATCCATTCATTTAATTAATCTGTGCTATAAATGTCTTTTCTTCTCATTCTGATTCAGTACGCTCCATTATTTACCCGATCTGACAGGCAGCGTTCTTGTGTAGCACTGCATGTTCAAAGTTCCTGCACTCTTCCGTCCAGTACTGCTTGCTAACCCCGTCTTACTTCGACACGAGTCTTTATATCAGATACATACTTCCAGAAAAGACTTCCTAACGCTTGAACTTATGTTCCATATTAGCACATTTCAGAAATGTTTTCTTACCACTGCCAGTCTGCATTTCATATTCTCTCTACTTCTGGTAGAGTCAGCTACTTTGTCGTCCAAATTGCAAAACCAGTCTTCTGCTTTTAGTGCCTCATTTCATAATCCAAACCCCCAGCATCACATGGCTTAACTGGGTTATACTCCATTAGTTACGTATTATATTCATTGATGTTTTGCTTTTTCTCACAGAATTCCGATGGTTTCGGAAACCTGACTTCTTCATTTTCTCTATCTGAACTTCAATTCCTTTTCCGTATTTCACCTTGGCTTTGTTTACCGCGTGTTCCATATATGAACTGCATCACATGGGAACCAGTTTACAATACTGCCACATTTCTTTGTCATTTACTGCCTTCTTTCTTTTCTCATAACAGCAGTCGAGCTCCTGTGGAAGTTGTAGATAAGTTTTTGCTCCCTGATGAAGTCATTAAAGTGATTTTTACAAGACGGTAACACAGACGAAATACTGTTGATACACAGTACGGAAAGCAGCGGGCCAAGGACTGAAACCTGGCGAACTCCAGAGAGCAGAATTCTCTGATTCACAGTTAACTCTCGTGTATTACTATTGTTTTCTTATCTGGGATAGTACCCTACACTTATTTCCAATGTTTGTACATTATGTTTACAGGATAAGGAAAAGATTTCTACACATGATTCGAAAATCTTCTGTATATCGAGCAAACGTGTGATAAATATGCTCTAAATTTTTAAATATATGTACTGTACTTTTCTTGCACACTATAGTAATAACAGTAATAATAATAATAATAATAATAATAATATTAATAAACGAGAGCTGTGTATGAATCAGAGAAGTCATTGTGGAAGTATGAACTCGGCTTCAGCCATATTAGGCTTTCCAGTTGCTCTATATAGGGCAAGCGATGTTTTCGACACTGCATTTGGTTATTTGCCATGAATTTTTCTTATCTGTATTGCTGTAGCTTTTTCGCTATTTGTGTTGCTATATTCTTTTGGCTTCCTGTGTAGGTACTGGATATTTTCTGTAGCGTTATACGGCTTTTCAGTTGAGCAATATATAAAAGTGTACTTTCCGATACCAGTTATAGCTGGTTTGCGATAATTTTGAGTGTGATATCAACCGTTCTCTCGTGTTTATCTGGTTGTGTGGTTTGTATATTCTATCACTTTCGTGATACTGTGGGTGTCAATTTAGATTTTAGTTTGTCTGCGTGGAGAGCCCCTAATTTCCAAGGGTGCTCATTTGGTTCAGTATTTATCAGTAATGCATCTTTATATTTTCTCGCCATGGGAAAGGGTGGTTGTGATGTCATGGTTATCATTTATATAAAAAAAATTTCGGGGCTTGTGATGACGTCATTAATCTAAGTCGACGAGTGGTATCGAAGGATCAGGTTTATACGAAACATGAACTCTGAGGAATCCCCCATGGTTCAATATTTGGTCTGCTGCTTTCCTTCGTCATTAGTTGTCGTAGTTGTAATCCTAGTTGTGAAAAAGTCTCCAGATAGCCTAGTTTCATACGTCGCCCAGAATCTTTCCGATCGTCTGTGATGTCTTTTCATCAGCGGAACGAACATCGGCCAGGTACCCCAACTACTGTTGGCACCTGTTTTTGAGGCAGCTGCAGAGCGACAGTGGGTGGGAGTTGGTGTTATTTTGGCCTGCCCCACATATGAACTAAACTTGTAAAGTTCAGGTGGTGATCCCTGCCATGGCCCCCACGCCGCTGACGCCGGTGTGTCTTTTTCCCTCGGCAGACTGCCCCTGTGCGAGAAGGCGGGTGGCGCCTGCTCCAAGCTGCTGTGCGCCTGCTCTGCGCGGCCGCCCTCGCCACCCCCGCAGCGGCCCTCGCCCTGCGCCAGTCCCGCCGCCTCCGCCGCCGCCGCCCCCACCGCCCACGACCTGTCTCTGAGCGCCGCCGACGCCGCCTCTCGCGCCGCCGCCGCCGCTGCCGCCCACGACGCCACCGACCTGAGTCTCTCCGCCGGCGACGCCTCCGCCCCCGCCTCCTGCTCGCCGCCAGACGCCAGCTAAGCGGCCACTCCCGCAGGGAGGCGCGCCCCCGACGACAAGTAGATGGCCCGCGGCAAGCACTGCCAAAGACACGAGCCCCACTGTTCCCTTCAGAGTACTACGAGTCTAGACGAAGTCGTATCGAGTACCCACAGTAACCTCCTTTCGCTGTACCAGAATGAACAGCTAACTCGGTCCTTCGTAAATCTACGAGAGGACGGCCTAATGGGCATTACCTTACATTAATCCACGTTTAAAAAGAGCTGCTATTCATTAAATAATTGGACAGCTCTGCCTGTATGCCTTACTCCTTTATCGCATTCCGTTCAGAACAATAACCTGAGCACCTCTCCTCTCTTCAGTATTTTCTCGTCACTCTTTTCGACACACTCTCTTCGCCATGTCTTTCTCGTTTTCCCCGTTTCTAATCTCCACCTCTGATACACGATGGTGAGTTAGTTTTTGCTTGTTTCCTACCACATTTCTTTTTAGTTTTCCTTTCTCCTTCTCCAGTACTTCCTTTTATGTATTTCGAATACATAATGGTCGCATTCTCTTCACTCTTCGGAAATACGTTGCATGTTTCACCATTCCATATTTCCTGTAAGTCTTCCTTTCTTAGTCCTAATTCTTTTACTAAAATACGGCTTTTATTTGATCTCACAAACACTTCTCTCGATACCACTATGTTACTCCTTCATGTCTCTTCACCTTCTTCACGTCTTTCCACTCCTCCTTTTATCCTAAATCTGACAGTTATTCACTCCACTCTTCATTCAATCACTGTTCAAACCTGCCTTATTTTCATATTTTCACATTTCTTATTATTTTCTATATCGCAGCACTTCTTTTTTCCGTACATCATGACAATTCACTTCATTCGCTCTTCACATTGTTTCTGTGACCCATCTGTTATTATTGTAATTTTTCTCTTCTTCTCATCTCCGATTTTTCTCTCTTTCTCCTTACATTATATGAATTCACTTTTTGTCCTATTGTCCTGTTCACCATCTGCTCCTGCTATACTTCTTTCTACCGTAGTAAGTCCCATTATTCCTTTCCCTTTTTCTTTCCTTCTTCTGCACTCTCTCTTCAGTCTCACTTAGAGCTTTCAGGAATTTTACAACTCAAAAATTTTCGCACATCCCCCAACTCTTCGTGAATATTCGTATAGTTTGAATGTAAGAAGTAATAATTATTCTGTTGAACAAATTAAGATTCAATTATTTTAAAGAAAAATTTGAATGGCAGCTGGCATTATTCTTCTTTCATCTTTAGAACTTTGTTAAACTTTCGACTTAACGCATATATCTGAAGTTCAAGTCCTGAAATCGATGAGATTAATTTCTCATATTCCACCATATAGATGTGAGCAACTTTTGCTCAACCAATCAGGTAGCACATCCTTCCCTTTTCCTCAGTCGGTGGCAGTTACTAAACACTTTGTTGTTGACGTGCTTTTGAACAGAGCCTACAGTACCGACTGCTTACTTTATAGCTGCTGAGATGTATCGCACAAAACCAGTCTCCCTACGCCGTCATGCACATATTGTGGACGACGTGTAAAACATGTAAAATTTGCTCGTGTCTTTGGCACATAAGAACTGCTTTAGTTTACCGATATTGGTCACCGTCTTGTTTAGTTACATAACATAGGAAATACCCCTCTAGCCAAAAAAAGTTCTCCTGGGGCGCTCTATATGTCACGTGGCCAAAGCTATTACAGGAGCACCAGCAGGCAAAGATATTGATTCTCCTAGCTGATTTTGCTTCCTTCTCTATACCCGAGCACGTTTATGGGTTTTCCATAAATTGGCTAAGTTATTTCGTGTAAAATGGTTTTTCGTACATAGCGAGGTGGAACTGGCTCCGTAAGCAGTGAGTATTACACGGATAATGAAGTATAAATACTTATGAAGACTCGATAGTAGCTCTGCCAAGTTCGTGGCCTTAGCCGGCGAGTGTGGCTAGAGTAAATTCACACACCTAGTGTAAAAAGTAAGATGTTGACGTTTTGATAAGCCTAACTGATTTTTCTCGGACTGTGGAACTCTTGATCTATACCATACTGTAGCGACATAAAAAATCATCATAAAAACTGTTTGTTGTTTCTGACAAAGGACAAAGAAATCATTGCTTGAAAGCAGTTATCTGTTCATTACATGTTACTTGCTTAGTGGTCTAAGAATTGAGTCTTGTAAGTGACGTTCGTTAGCAATTTGTGTCTGATGTAATTACTCCTCCCGCTTTTCCTATATATTCAAGCAATAGAAACTGGAAATATTATGACATTATACAGCGACGTATTTTCCACCATTCTGAACGTGAATGTTATTCTAGCTAATATGTAAATACTGTAGCGCGTAGAGCAATCTGTTGTCGACTACGTCAGATATTTTACGTTTCAGTATGGAAAAGAAAGCATTTTTTTATGTGTCTGAAGCGTATGTTAACTTCTCACGTGTTGATTTATTCATAGACTTGTACAGTATCGTTATAAATGTGCATTGTAAATTAAATTATACTGCTAATTGTATGAAGTGCTACTACGAGCAATAAAAGATATTACATAAAACTAGTGTGGCTACAGATATATTACTATGCAGAGACTCTCTTCAAAGACTGTCTTAAGATACACGTCTTTCTTGTCCTTTGCTGCACATATTCCCTGTATCTATACTAGTCTTTGGAACTAAAGTGTAGTTAGGAAAAGGTCTCATTAAAGCTGCCCACTACGCAGCTACCCAATAAAAAACTCCTCACTAGTGTGTAAAGAACGTAATTCTATCTAATGGTTCCTCTTATGGGACATCTGCAACTGTAGAATAAAGAAACCGCAAAACAGTTGCTTTATTGCGTACATGATCGGTTTTGGAATATTTAAAGTTCCATCCGAGGATGGAACTTCACGTGTTCTGAAACTGGACATGTACATAATAAAACATGGTGGATCTAGCCACTGTTGTGCTGTTCATTCACTTCATAAAATGTACACTCCTGGAAATTGAAATAAGAACACCGTGAATTCATTGTTCCAGGAAGGAGAAACTTTATTGACACATTCCTGGGGTCAGATACATCACATGATCACACTGACAGAACCACAGGCACATAGACACAGGCAACAGAGCATGCACAATGTCGGCACTAGTACAGTGTATATCCACCTTTCGCAGCAATGCAGGCTGCTATTCTCCCATGGAGACGATCGTAGAGATGCTGGATGTAGTCCTGTGGAACGGCTTGCCATGCCATTTCCACATGGCGCCTCAGTTGGACCAGCGTTCCTGCAGGACGTGCAGACCGCGTGAGACGACGCTTCATCCAGTCCCAAACATGCTCAATGGGGGACAGATCCGGAGATCTTGCTGGCCAGGGTAGTTGACTTACACCTTCTAGAGCACGTTGGGTGGCACGGGATACATGCGGACGTGCATTGTCCTGTTGGAACAGCAAGTTCCCTTGCCGGTCTAGGAATGGTAGAACGATGGGTTCGATGACGGTTTGGATGTACCGTGCACTATTCAGTGTCCCCTCGACGATCACCAGTGGTGTACGGCCAGTGTAGGAGATCGCTCCCCACACCATGATGCCGGGTGTTGGCCCTGTGTGCCTCGGTCGTATGCAGTCCTGATTGTGGCGCTCACCTGCACGGCGCCAAACACGCATACGACCATCATTGGCACCAAGGCAGAAGCGACTCTCATCGCTGAAGACGACACGTCTCCATTCGTCCCTCCATTCACGCCTGTCGTGACACCACTGGAGGCGGGCTGCACGATGTTGGGGCGTGAGCGGAAGACGGCCTAACGGTGTGCGGGACCGTAGCCCAGCTTCATGGAGACGGTTGCGAATGGTCCTCGCCGATACCCCAGGAGCAACAGTGTCCCTAATTTGCTGGGAAGTGGCGGTGCGGTCCCCTACGGCACTGCGTAGGATCCTACGGTCTTGGCGTGCATCCGTGCGTCGCTGCGGTCCGGTCCCAGGTCGACGGGCACGTGCACCTTCCGCCGACCACTGGCGACAACATCGATGTACTGTGGAGACCTCACGCCCCACGTGTTGAGCAATTCGGCGGTACGTCCACCCGGCCTCCCGCATGCCCACTATACGCCCTCGCTCAAAGTCCGTCAACTGCACATACGGTTCACGTCCACGCTGTCGCGGCATGCTACCAGTGTTAAAGACTGCGATGGAGCTCCGTATGCCACGGCAAACTGGCTGACACTGACGGCGGCGGTGCACAAATGCTGCGCAGCTAGCGCCATTCGACGGCCAACACCGCGGTTCCTGGTGTGTCCGCTGTGCCGTGCGTGTGATCATTGCTTGTACAGCCCTCTCGCAGTGTCCGGTGCAAGTATGGTGGGTCTGACACACCGGTGTCAATGTGTTCTTTTTTCCATTTCCAGGAGTGTAATTGCATCTAATTTGAAGCCTGATTTTATCTTCAGTATACGTGAGCTTGAAGTAAACTGAGATCACCCAAACTTTTTTGTACCACAACAGTACGTTTGATGTTTTTTTTTTGTATGTGTGATACGAAATTATGCCATGTGTATTTGACGAAGATCTCGACATTGACAAGTTATTTTTAAAGGTTTTAACAATGAATCTGGAATCTTAGCTACTGATGAACTTTCCTATAAATGCAGCAATGTAATTTAAACATGGACATTTAGTTGTATGACAAAGAACTTTGCTCTCTTTTATATTCAATAGCTACAACTTGCACAGAATATTTAACAGATTTTGGAAATGTTTAATGAGTCACGTACTGAACAAGTGGAAGTATACATGAATACTAAGAATTTTTGGTAAGATTTACTAACTGGCGAAGCAGACACTGATTCACTAAATAGGTTCCCATTGGGAAATTTGGATATTTCATGCAAACTTTTGATGTGTCATTGTGCTATTGTCAGATAGAAGAAAGAATTTGTGGTGATTTTAATCCAGATTCGTTAACTACTCCTAACAGAAATGAATATGGTACAAGGACCTATAAATTAGTGTGTCATAAATTACCTTCAAGAGTAGGTTAAGATACAAATGCATTGATAACTAATATTTTCATACAACAAACTGAAGTTAAATAAAATTTGTTATGACCCATAGTTAGATATATCGCTTATACAGTTCCCAGACCTTAAAAGAAACACTGAGATTTATGAACCATCTATAGTGAAAGACTTTAAAGGAAGATGTAAAACATATTGACTGTGGTTAATTTTGGAATAAAACCAGTGGCTAAATTAAACTCATAATATGTCTTAAAAGGTTTCCATGTCTGTTAAACAATAGTTTCTGCAAAAAGAATTAATTATGTTATGAAGAAGTCATTAAGTGTATCAAGACCAATTAGAAGCATAGTGTCTTCATTAAGCAAGAAATGGACTGATAAAAGAACAGTAAGAACGAGTGATGGTATGGAGACACTTTCATTTTATAAACAGTAGCATAGTATGCTAATAACAGTAGTAAAATATCTGTAAGTTAGATATGATGAGTGAGGCTGAAAGTTCAGGCATGAAGTCGTTTGAAGTTTCAACAGTTTTCAAATAGTGTCAAAGAGAATTGTACCATTTTAAATCTCAGTTCATATGTAGCAAATGTTTTAAATTACTAGCCTTTACAAGGAGATATGAAAGCACAAAGGGGAAAGTTGGTGTGCAGATGTTATGATGCGGCACCTCAAGAGGATTACAGGAAATGGGTTAGGGAGATAGAAGATAACGGAAATTCAGAAGCGAGCAGATACTACTTCAGTAGAAAACTTGTGCCATTATATGGTGAAGCATGGTGCATGTGGCTCAGAAGAGAAGATAATATCTGCACCAAATGCAGAGAATGAAATTGACATTTATTTTGTATCTGTATCTTCAACAAAAGGACATTGTCAAGGTCATCAAAAATACAGATTCGTATGGGACTGGTAACATTTTCAGTAAGTAACCAATATTCATATGTCATGCACTTAGTTTCACATATACTACGTTATTAATTAAGTGTACTATCATGTACAGATTATGTCAGGAATGAAATACCGAACTAATACGCTGCATAAACAAAGACATACTCATTGTTATGGATGAACATGTTGCCTATCGCACCAAACAAGCACTGCAGCAACTCACCTAAGAACTTACACAGCACACTGAAGTCATAGCCTATATAAAAAAAATGAAATTTTAATGTATGCATTACTTTGTACTAACTCAATTTTCATATTTTATTATTGAATGAAAGTTTTCAATCAGTCATTCCAATCAAAATTTTCATTCTTTATAACATCTTCGTTGGAAGACCCTTACCAAAAAAAAGTCTGCATCTTGATCATTTGTCGAAATATATTCTACAATGATCTTCTTCTCACTGACTCACTGCCATACATACTGATAATGTGTTTCAATATATTGGGAGCGTTTGTAGAATCCTATACTCTTTATGTGTTTATCACTAAGTGATGTGGCAATTGAACTTCCATCATTAAATGACCCAGCTGTACTAATGATTTACTTCTCTCACTTGAGGCAACAAATCTGGCTTTCATTGATGGCTGTGCAATACATTTTTGAAGTTTACTTTTCCACATTACTGGTCCACCTGTGAAAGTCTAGTCAATTTTTCACCTGCATAATCGATTTCACTATCAGCTTCTATAACAGAATTCGACAATTTTCTAAACTGAATTCCATCTTCAATTGTACATTTTAGGGAGCGACGAATTCGATTAACCAATTTAAGGTAGGCTTGAATAGATGAACTTTGTGCTCCTGAAGCAGCATTGACAGCATGTGTTAGATCTGGGCGTGTTACCATAATTAATTACATGAGACTACCAATAATCGCTCTAGTATTAGCGTCATTAACTGTGTTGAATCACTAGGTACCCACCCAGATTCAATCGGTAATGATACTGGGTTTTTCTCACTTATACCATACCTTGCAAACACACTTTTTGTAGTACGCAGTCTGATTAATCTTCGCACAATATTCAAGTCTTAGGATTTGGAGGCCAGTATAACAATCCACTTCGTTTACCACAATATCAAACTCTTTTTATAATTATTTTGTGCAGCTGTAAACGACTTCATCCGATCTCATTATCAATCAATCATCCACATGAAATAACAGAATTAACTTCTCATTAATATATATAGATGGATCAGCACTGCTCTCCAGTAAATTTAATTTCTCAAGGTACTCTCGAAAACTCATACCAACATCTTGCTGCTTGCTTCAATCCATACATACTTCGAAGCATCCTACACACACACACAACCAGTGTTATCGTCATAAGCTTGTGGCTGTTGTATATAAATTTCTTCCTCCAACATACCGTTCAGGGACGCTGTTTTGACATCAAAGTGCTTAATCCTCCAATTTCATTGAACAGCAACACACAAAAAGGCTCTCATTGTTTCATATCCAACGACAGGGATAAAAGTTTCAGAAAAATGAACTCCTGGCCTCTGACTAAATCCTTTTGCAAATAATCTTGCCTTGTAGCAAATGATGTCACTGTTATAATTCAATTTTGTTGCGGACATCCAATAGTTACCAATATCTTCCTTGCGACTGGTAAATCAACTAATTTCGAGGTACAAAACTTTTGATATGAGTGCATTTCTTAATCCATTGCAGCTTTCCAATTTTCTGCCTCTGAGAACTTCACTGCTTCATCATAGTCCTTTGGAACGTCCTTTAGCATCATCACCTTTGGTTGCTCAGGTTCGTCTTGGTAACGTATTGGCCTAATCATTTCTCTATTCCTCAATACTCGATGTCTATCTGTATTTTCAGCACCATTTAAATAGATGTCGTTTGCATCTTCATTGAGCTCAGGACAATAGTGATGATTCAGTACCGTAATATTTTATTGTAATGTGTCCTCATCATTCAGATTGTGTGGTGTTTCATTTTTAATAACATTCGCAGTCGAGGCGTCAAAGAACTTTTTACTATCACTCATCAATAGTAGTTATAATGTTTCATCCCTGAATTTTACATTATGGCTGACAATAACTCAATGTCTGTCTGGGAAGTACACACAGATAGCCACAGTCGTCACAGCCAACTATGTAACACTTTCAAGTGTTGGCACTGAATTTCTTCCGTTTCTGTGATCGAATCCAGACAAAACGTTCTGTCGCAAACAATTTCAGATGACCAAACTGACTCTCCTTCCTCAAAAATAATTTAGTTAGTGGTTTTGCTTCTACTTTTGTTGACCCAGTCTGGTTCAGAGTATGAGCTGCAGCAGTACAGCTTTACCCACATTGTTTTTGGAATATCCCTTGCTGACTGAGGCTGCGAACAAACCATCTCACAGAAAATCCTGTTCTCGCATTCAGCAAATCCGTTTTGTTGCGGTGTATATGGCACAGTCATAGAATGTTTCAGCCCAGTTGAAACAGTATATATTTTTGCATTACAGTTATAAAATTCCTTGCCACCATCAGTTAGCAAGCCCTTAATCTTCAGTAGAGTTTGTGTTTTCACCATATCAATAAATACTGGTAGCTTCTGTTTAACCTCATTTTTTTGCCATAAAAGATCTGTCACTCTGAAGGCAGGAAAATCATAAACGAGAAAATATCGATAGCCAGCTAAATCCTTTTCTTCCATTAGACCAAAGACATTAGAAATGGATAATTTTCCTGAGCCAGCTGCTTTACTGACTCGGTTGGAGAAAAGTAGACGATACTGTTTACCTAGCATATAATCTTCACAAAATTCGCCATCAGCGGTCATATCGATACACATGGCTGTGATGATTGTACATGTAGTTTACTCTAGTGTCCAGATGTTTCATACCACCTTTATAGAGTATCAATAACATAATTTACAACAAAAGACTTTTCTCGCTGAATCATTTTCACTGCCAAACGATAATGTTCATTCTTGCTTTCGAATAAATCAACGGCAGTTGGTATGTTGTTTCTGTAAAACAAAGATATTTTACCATGATTCTTGATAGCAATTGGTACGTCGTTTCTGTAAAGCAACCATATTTTACATGATTTTTGATAGTTTGATCAATACCTTTCTCTCCAGCATTTCTAACAGAAAAAAAATTAGAAGCACCATCTGGAAAGCACAACACATGTTCAAAATATCGTCAGGTACACCTTTCTCTATCAAAAGTTTCAACATCAATTCGACCACTCCAATTGTTTTGATGTGTACATTATTCTTTTCGCTTGCCGCTTTCATTGCCGTATCAAAAGCACTCTATGAAACATACCAGTCTCAACGATATGTTACCTGATGAGTAGCACCACTATCGATATACCGCTTATCACACACTGATATACACTGAAGAGCCAGAGAAATTCGTACACCCGCCTAATATCGTGTAGGGCACTCGCGAGTACGCGGATGTGCCGCAACACGACATAGCATGGACTCGACTAATGTCTGAAGTAGTGGTGGAGGTAACTGACACTATGAATCCTGCAGGGCTGGCCATAAATCCGCAAGAGGTAGGGGGGGGGGGTGGAGATTTCTTCTGAACAGGACGTTCAAGACATCCCAGAAATGCTCAATAATGTTCATGTCTGGGGAGTCTGGCGTCCAGTGGAAGTGTTTAAACACAGAAGAGTGTTTCGGAGACACTCTGTAGCAATTATGGAAGTGTGGGGTGTCGCATTGTCCTGCTGGAATTGCCAAAGTCCGTCGGAATGTACATGAATGGATGCAGGTGATCAGACAGGATGCTTACGTACGCGTCATCTGCCTAAGTCGTATCTAGAAGTATCAAGGGTCCCATATCACTCCAACTGCACACACCCCACACCATTACAGAGCCTCCACTAATTTGAACGGTCCCCTGTTGACATGCAGAGTTTATAGATTCATGAGGTTGTTTCCATGCCCGTATACGTCCATCCGCTCGATACAATTTGAAACGAGACTCGTCCGACCAGGCAACATGTTTCCAGTTATCAACAGTCCAATGTCGGTATTGACGAGCCCAGGCGAGACGTAGAGCTTTGTGTCGTGCAGGCATCAAGGGTACACGAGTGGGCCTTCGGCTCCGAAAGTCCATATCGATGGTGTTTCATTGAACGGTACGCAGGCTGACACTTGTTCATGGCCCAGAATTGAAATCTGAAGGAATTTGGAGAAGGGTTGCACTTCTGTCACGTTGAACGATTCTCTTCAGTCGTCGTTGGTCCCATTCTTGCAGGATCTTTATCCGGCCGCATCGATGTCGGAGATCTGATGTTTCGCCAGATCCCTGGTATTCGCGGTACACTCGCGAAATGGTCGTACAGGAAAATCGCTACTTCATCGCTACCTCGGAAATGCTGTGTCCCATCGCATCGACTATAACGCCATGTTCAAACCCTCTTAAATATTGATAACCCACCATTGTAGCAGCAGTACCCGATCTAACAACGGCGCTAGACACTTATTGTCTTATATAGGCGTTGCCGTAGCAGCGCCGTATTCTTCCTGTTTACATATATCTGAATTTGTTTCTTTGGCGCCTCAGATTATCTAGGCTTTCAGTTAAATCGGATTTTGAGAACAAAGTTTTTCCTGGACTTTCTTCTGACGATATTCTCACAGCGGATAACATTACAAAATCGGAATGATTACATCTACATCTATACTCCGCGAGCCACCTTACGGTGTGTGGCGGAGGGTACTTATTGTACCACTATCTGATCCCCCCTTCCCTGTTCCATTCACGAATTGTGCGTGGAAAGAACGACTGCTTGTAAGTCTCCGTATTTGCTCTAATTTCTCGGATCTTTTCGTTGTGATCATTACGCGAGATATATGTGGGCGGTAGTAATATGTTGCCCATCTCTTCCCGGAATGTGCTCTCTCGTAATTTCGATAATAAACCTCTCCGTATTGCGTAACGCCTTTCTTGAAGTGTCCGCCACTGGAGCTTGTTCAGCATCTCCGTAACGCTCTCGCGCTGACTAAATGTCCCCATGACGAATCGCGCTGCTTTTCGCTGGATCATGTCTATCTCTTCTATTAATCCAACCTGGTAAGGGTCCCATACTGATGAGCAATACTCAAGAATCGGACGAACAAGCGTTTTGTAAGCTACTTCTTTCGTCGATGAGTCACATTTTCTTAGAATTCTTCCTATGAATCTCAACCTGGCGCCTGCTTTTCCCACTATTTGTTTTATGTGATCATTCCACTTCAGATCGCTCCGGATAGTAACTCCTAAGTATTTTACGGTCGTTACCGCTTCCAATGATTTACCACCTATGGCATAATCGTACTGGAATGGATTTCTGCCCCTATGTATGCGCATTATATTACATTTATCTACGTTTAGGGAAAGCTGCCAACTGTCGCACCATGCATTAATCCTCTGCAGGTCCTCCTGGAGTACGTACGAGTCTTCTGATGTTGCTACTTTCTTGTAGACAACCGTGTCATCTGCAAATAGCCTCACGGAGCTACCGATGTTGTCAACTAAGTCATTTATGTATATTGTAAACAATAAAGGTCCTATCACGCTTCCCTGCGGTACTCCCGAAATTACCTCTACATCTGCAGATTTTGAACCGTTAAGAATGACATGTTGTGTTCTTTCTTCTAGGAAATCCTGAATCCAATCACAAACCTGGTCCGATATTCCGTAAGCTCGTATTTTTTTCACTAAACGTAAGTGCGGAACCGTATCAAATGCCTTCCTGAAGTCCAGGAATACGGCATCAATCTGCTCGCCAGTGTCTACGGCACTGTGAATTTCTTGGGCAAATAGGGCGAGCTGAGTTTCACATGATCTCTGTTTGCGGAATCCATGTTGGTTATGATGAAGGAGATTTGTATTATCTAAGAACGTCATAATACGAGAACACAAAACATGTTCCATTATTCTACAACAGATTGACGTAAGCGAAATAGGCCTATAATTATTCGCATCTGATTTATGACCCTTCTTGAAAATGGGAACGACCTGCGCTTTCTTCCAGTCGCTAGGTACTTTACGTTCTTCCAGCGATCTACGATAAATTGCTGATAGAAAGGGGGCAAGTTCTTTAGCATAATCACTGTAGAATCTTAAGGGTATCTCGTCTGGTCCGGATGCTTTTCCGCTACTAAGTGATAGCAGTTGTTTTTCAATTCCGATATCGTTTATTTCAATATTTTCCATTTTGGCGTCCGTGCGACGGCTGAAGTCAGGGACCGTGTTACGATTTTCCGCAGTGAAACAGTTTCGGAACACTGAATTCAGTATTTCTGCCTTTCTTCGGTCGTCCTCTGTTTCGGTTCCATCGTGGTCAACGAGTGACTGAATAGGGGATTTAGATCCGCTTACCGATTTTACATATGACCAAAACTTTTTAGGGTTCTTGTTTAGATTGTTTGCCAATGTTTTATGTTCGAATTCGTTGAATGCTTCTCTCATTGCTCTCTTTACGCTCTTTTTCGCTTCGTTCAGCTTTTCCTTATCAGCTATGATTCGACTACTCTTAAACCTATGATGAAGCTTTCTTTGTTTCCGTAGTACCTTTCGTACATGATTGTTATACCACGGTGGATCTTTCCCCTCGCTTTGGACCTTAGTCGGTACGAACTTATCTAAGGCGTACTGGACGATGTTTCTGAATTTTTTCCATTTTTGTTCCACATCCTCTTCCTCAGAAATGAACGTTTGATGGTGGTCACTCAGATATTCTGCGATTTGTGCCCTATCATTCTTGTTAAGCAAATATATTTTCCTTCCTTTCTTGGCATTTCTTATTACACTTGTAGTCATTGATGCAACCACTGACTTATGATCACTGATACCCTCTTCTACATTCACGGAGTCGAAAAGTTCCGGTCTATTTGTTGCTATGAGGTCTAAAACGTTAGCTTCACGAGTTGGTTCTCTAACTATCTGCTCGAAGTAATTCTCGGACAAGGCAGTCAGGATAATGTCACAAGAGTCTCTGTCCCTGGCTCCAGTTCTGATTGTGTGACTATCCCATTCTATACCTGGTAGATTGAAGTCTCCCCCTATTACAATAGTATGATCACGAAACTTCTTCACGACGTTCTGCAGGTTCTCTCTGAGGCGCTCAACTACTACGGTTGCTGATGCAGGTGGTCTATAGAAGCATCCGACTATCATATCTGACCCACCTTTGATACTTAACTTAACCCAGATTATTTCACATTCGCATTCGCTAATAACTTCACTGGATATTATTGAATTCTTTACTGCTATAAATACTCCTCCACCATTGGCGTTTATCCTATCCTTGCGGTATATATTCCATTCTGTGTCTAGGATTTCGTTACTGTTCACTTCCGGTTTTAACCAACTTTCCGTTCCTAATACTATATGCGCACAATTTCCTTCAATAAGAGATACTAATTCAGGAACCTTGCCCTGGATACTCCTGCAGTTTACCAATATTACGTTAACTTTTCCTGTTTTTGGTCTCTGAGGACGGACATTCTTTATCAACGATGATAATGTCCTCTCTGGTAATCCGTTAGGTATTTTATCGTTTCGCCCAAGGGGGGGTCCCTCTAACCTAAAAAAACCCCCGTGTGCACGCCACATGTACTCTGCTACCCTAGTAGCTGCTTCCGGTGTGTAGTGCACGCCTGACCTGTCTAGGGGGGCCCTACAGTTCTCCACCCAATAACGGAGGTCGATGAATTTGCAACCATTATAGTCGCAGAGTCGTCTGAGCCTCTGGTTTAGACCCTCCACACGGCTCCAAACCAGAGGACCGCGATCGACTCTGGGCACTATGCTGCAGATATTAAGCTCAGCTTGCACTCCGCGTGCGATGCTGGTTGTCTTCACCAAATCAGCCAGCCGCCGGAAGGAACCAAGGATGGCCTCAGAACCCAAGCGGCAGGCGTCATTCGTTCCGACATGTGCTACTATCTGCAGCCGGTCACACCCAGTGCGTTCAATAGCTGCCGGAAGGGCCTCCTCCACATTACGGACGAGACCCCCCGGCAAGCACACCGAGTGCACACTGGCATTCTTCCCCGACCTACCCGCTATTTTCCTGAGGGGCTCCATAACCCGCCTAACATTCCATTGAAGTATCACCACGATGAGGTCACTTTCTGGACAGATAATCTATGCCTTTGCATTGACAGCACACCACTTCTTTTTTGCAATCTTTCTAAATTTGTTCGTTTTTACACAGGAAAAACACTTCTTGCAGTACAGTGTGCTTGGATTTTGCCCATTTTGTACACTAAACAATTTATTTTTGTTCCTACTCTTGAACTGTAAAAAAATTACAGTTGCTACATTTGTTTCATGTGGTTTTTTTATTCGCAACTCGTAAGTAGGTGTTTTTTTCCTGGAATTCAAGTTTTGCTTCGTCTTCTTGTGGTAGACAGTGTCAAAGTACATAAATATGAACAAATTCTTTTCGCAATGTCTGAAGTAAACGAGTACGCAAATTAGCTTCATGTATTGGGTTATTTAGCATAGACGTTTTGTTTGAACTCTATCAAATTTTGTTAAATGACGTTGCATTTGGCTTGGACCATTGAGATTGAGTAATATGAGACTTACGTCACAACAAGTCAACATTTTCTGTGTATTGACTATCATAGATCTGGTGCAATTTTTCCCACAGATATTTTGCAATTTCACGTGGGGCGACTCGAAGTAAACGTTTTGTGTCTAGTGACAAAACGGGTCGTTTCTTTGCCTTACAATTTACTTTTGTCCAGTTAGCTCATTTTCCAACATAACCTTCAACAGTTAGTCCTAGTTTGATGAAAATACCACATCCCACTTTATAAACTACATCACATTCCAAAATAACCTTCATGAGAATACGCCACGTTGCCCAGTTCTCTTTACCAGTTACCTTTCTGAGGTGTTTTTTTCACTCACGATGTTTCTTTTTATTCATACTAGTCAACTGAAGTACTTTCCTTTTCCTCTGCCTTCTTTTAAACTAGCAAACACGTCGAATGACATCATAAGCTATCCACAATAACGTGATATAACATGACAAGCCGTCTGCTTGAATTCGTCTTTTCTTAGATAACTTTACTAAATTACGTGTCAATAGTTCATCAAGTCAATGTTTAGTAAAACCACACATCTGATACCATGTTAGGAACAAAATACCTAACATTCTGCAGAAACAAAGATTTATTGACCGTTATATATCAAAATGTTATTTATGGCAACAAAAGAAGAGTAACAGCAACTCAACCCACGAACTCACACGGCGCACTGATAAAACTACATATATAATAAAATATGAAGTTTGTAAATTAATGCAGCCCTTTACAGATCAAAGTATCCTACTGTCTGAAAATATCCTACTGTTAGGCCTCTCTACAAGAAAGGTAAGTTTACAGAATGCCGGTAACTACGATTCAGAAACGCTTCAAAGATTATTTTCTAAACGAAAACAGGAATGTGCTCCACCTGAAACGTCCCCTTTGAAAAATTGTACCATGACTGTGCTTAAACTGACACACAATATTTTGTTAGCGCAACGCAATCTGACTTTCAAAATTCCCTACAAAAGAATGGCCCTGACTAACATTAAACTATACCTTTCACAAATCACTTACCTCACAAAAATCTTCGCTGCTCAAGCTACTGCAATTCAGCGAGCGCCACTACTGCCAGCTAAATAAAAGATTCAAACTATGGAAGGCACTAACTACTGATAGGGATAGTTAGCAAATGAAAGATATTAATAGAGAACAAACAATGTATTTACCTTGATATCATCATATATAAATATAGCAGTTCATGACAAATTTCAAAACTCCGCCATCTCTCTCCCCACATCCACCACTGCTGGCGGCTCACCTCCAACTGCGCAACGCTACGCGCTGTTCACATCCAGCTGCCGCTGCCCAACACTACAATGGCAGACAACAATGCAAACTACCCACAGACTGCACACAGCACAGCCAGTGATTTTTCATACAGAGGTGGCGTTACCAATAAAAAAACATAAACAGCCTACTTACACACCTTTATCAGTGACTGTTCAGCAATGAGGCACAACGCATACAACGGTTTTTATTTCAAAATTATTACTCAGCTGAGAGAGAAGCTTCTCCTTTGCATTCAACTTTCACATAATGACCTTTTAAAACGAATAAATGTAACGAGTTGGGATCTTCCACGACTCATTTAAGGCGTTTGTAGGCTCCAGACATAAGATTTTACTATTCGAGTCACCTTTTTGTGAAACAAGCTACTGAGGACATACTTTGTTTAGTCTCTGTACGTTCATCTTATATACAGATGGTTGCGGGACCGAGACTGTCCACTACAGAATGCCAAATCAAAACACCTTTCAGCCGTCTAAATTTCCAAACTGTTAATTTATTGAGCAATCAGTTTCGGAGATATGTTCAGCCATCTTCAGACCCCTTTGCAAAGACAACAATGGTAACAGTATGAAATACATAACCAAAAGGGGCAGTGCAAGTCTTATAGTGGTAATACGGAGTAACAAATAAAATTAGTAAACTGTACAGGGAGCAGCATCAGAGTTAAAGATAAACTAAGGACTAAAATAAGATAAAAGTTACACGCTGTGTAAGTATAAACTAGTTGACAAAATGTATATGATACATAATTGAAAAAAACCTACTAAACGGAGATCAATACTGCAAGTAAGGCATTGATAAGCACGGTGGAATGCTTATGTCAATGCCTGAGAAACACACTGACCAAAACAATTATAATTGTAAATATATATTTTTTAATGAAAAGTCATATTTTTCTGAACTAAGGTGAATTTTAGAACAACTTATACACAAATCTAGGCATTTCAGTGTCAAAAATGTATTTTGACTGTGCGTATAAAGTCATATTTCAACAAATTTTAGTAATAGGTCATATTGCGGCTAACTTTTAATATAATAGGTCATATTTCCGCAACTTTTGCCAAAAATGCTTATACCGCTTTTCTCGTAACTTACGGGACACACGAATAAGAAAATGAATATGTTGCTCACGAGACAATATTTAACGTGTTATTATGAAAGATAAACAGATAAATTAGTACACAACTTTATTTCTCAGAACTGTAGCAGAAAATCGGTGTACCACAACAGTCGTTTCGCGAACATAAAACATTGTTGCACAGAGTCGACAATACGCTCTCAGAGCCAACAAAGGCATCTTCTGCAGTAATAATCATCGCAGTCGCACAGGTGTTCCCAGTACCAGTTTGAATACAGCCTTTGCCGTGTTCAACATGCCTAAAGCAAAATGCTCCAACAGCGTGAAGTTGCGAGGATATGTTTGAGAATTTGGAGAGAAGTTCTTTAGTATACTGATGGGAAAATATTATTTTGTCAACTGTGTGAAGTTAAAGTTAGTGCAGAAAAGCGCTTTAATGTGCAACAACATTGTAATACCGCTAAACACAGCAGCTGTATGAAACGAAGTGCTGAAAATAACAGCAGGCAAACGCTGTTATTTGAACAGACAGGTCAATCGTCAACCGCACAATCATTCTGCAAGAATTTGTGTGAGATGATGGTGTCCTGCAACATCCCATTGGAAAAGCTGAAGAATCCACATTTCAGACGGTTCTTGGAGAAGTACACAACACATCCCATTCCAGATGAATCTACACTGAGAAATAACTATTTATCCATATACTACAATTATGTGCTCAACAATATACGAATTACTATTGCTGAGCAAAAAATCTGGCTGTCAATAGATGAAACTACGGATATTAGTGGGCGCTATATATTGCAAATGTTGTTGTTGGTGTTCTAAAAGTTGATGGGGATATGTTCCTACTAACGTGAGAAGCTTTCGATGGGGTAACAGTTCATCGATTGCTATTTTGTTTGACAACTCCCTGAAGCTACTGTGGCCAGATGGTGTGAAAAGAGACAACGTTTTGCTGCTTGTAACAGATGGTGCTTCATATATGGCTAAAGCAGCCAAAGGATTCTCTACCCAAGTATGGTGTACGCCACTTGCCTTGCGCATGCGTTGCACAGAGTTGCCGAAGAGGTGCGATCAAATCACCCTGACGAGGACGACTTAATTTCCTGTGGCAAGAAAATCTATGTGAAGGCTCCGCTAAGGGGGCAGAAATTCAATGAACAAGCACCTTAAACGCCCCTCCCAGCTAAACCTGTTCTTACCCGATGGGGTTCTTGGCTTAATGCTGTTCAGTATTACTGCACCAACTACACCCAAATAAAGATAATCTTCTGCGAGCTTGATAGCGATGAATCAAGTGCTGTCAAAATTGTGAAAGAAGGTTTTACAGATACATTGTTTCGAAACTTGACATACATCAACACCAATTTTTCAGTGATATCAAAAGCCATCAAACGACTGCAGGCTGTTAGCACTCAGCTATGTGAGTCCCTGAGTATTGTGCAACATGTGCAGATTGAGTTGGGTCGAGCTCGTTGTCATGTGGCTGACAAAGTGAAAACCAAATTGCAAAGTGTTCTACAACGGAATCCTGGATATTCTACATTGTTCAAAATTAGTGACAGTCTTTCAGGGAATGCCGCAACATTTGAAGATACTGAAACAAAGCTGAACTCCGGTGACCTGGCTGCATTCAAATACGCTCCAGTGATGTCTTGTGAAGTGGAGAGGAGCTTTTACAGGTACAAAACAATCGTCAGCGACAACCGTAGATCTTTGACAATGCAAAATCTGAAAATGCACCTTATGATCCAGTGAAACTTTGCAGATATTGAAGATTGACATACGGCATTAAATAATGTGAAACGCTTTAAATACTATGTAGAAATAAAAGCATTGTTTTACTGTTTCCATGGATTATGTTTTCACTGTACTTTGTGTTTAGAAAATAAAACATTCAGACATTCAAAAAATAGGTGCAAATTAGCCAAAAACCCTACAGAAAGAAAAAACTATACTTACTATATTTTGAGAAGTGAATTTTGTATTACTTTATAGTGAATAAAAAATTAAATAAACAAGCAAGGATGCTTTAAATAAACTTCTATTAAGTCATATTTTATTTTTTAAGGTCATATTTATGTAAGTTTTAGGTCATAAATGAGTGCATATTTCACTGTTTTTTAGGTAATTAAATCCAGGCCCTACTAATGAGTACAAACTGAAGCTAAAACATGCATTTATATGTTGTCATATACTAGTAAAACTGGAGGTAAGCCCCACAACTATCTGTACGCCATATTCCATATATTAATAATAACTAATAACACAAGAATATAAAGTTACACCAGTGCCTTCTATCAATAATAGATTCATAAGGTGCCACTTATTTCATAAAACATTTTAATGAACCAGACAATGAATTTATAGAAATATACTGTAATGAATCCCCAATAAACACTTATTATTGAAATATATGGAAAAGGTTATTATAGACGTTAACATGAAAGTGGTAAGTCTGCTTATAAGCAGGCATGTGGCTGGGTGATGTACCAAACCATAAACTATGAAGTAAGTACAAAGAATGATACTGCAACACATAAGCAGTATATTAGAAAGCCATTCACTGCAGTCAGAACAGCGAAAGACTCATACCTCTATATGTCACGTAGTCTTTAAGCAGGAGAAGACAAAGGAAAGTATGGTTTATAGCAGAAAAATAACCAGAAAAAATGTGTCAGAGTATGCCATAAAATGTGTAATATGTCAGTTGGTACATTAGAAAGTGGATGATTTTCTGAGAATACGGACGTCAAGGAATATACCAGAACTCTATGTCGGGTACTATTAAGGCTTTAGAGGTATGCAGTTGTAACGGTACCACAGACCACCTTGAACGGCAATCGATGGTAACGTTTTATCTCTGCGGGGAGTTTTTGAGATGTGACCGTGAGATTATAACACTAATACCGGCGTTGCGTGTGCGTGCGTGTGTTACACTGTTTCCAGATAACAGAATTTTCTAACCTGTCACAAAGATGCGAAGTATAGGACTCTAGCAGCGCATTTGCCAAATATTACACAAAATTAACCAAAAGTGTCACCCTCTGGGAGGATTTTTGCATTGACCGTGCATTAACCTAACGGATAGAGGGAATCGAACATGAATTTTGTAATGGTAGCAATTAGTAGATACCAGACGACTAAAATTTTGCAAGAAGTTACAGTAGCAAAGTTCTTGTGAATGAAATAATAAAACGATCGCCAGCCTAGTTAGGCATAATAATGTGAGAACATTATTTTTAATGAATCTATCTTTACTCTTGTAAAAGGAACTTTCATTAATTATTTCTCATTAAAGTGTAATGAACACCTGCAATAACCAGGCGAACTACACAGTGAATAGCAGTAGTTACAAACAGCATACGTAAGCAATCATAAAATAATTGGGACTTTATCCCTGTTGACCTTAATCTTCACTTTTACCTTTCACTACTTTAGCACAGGAATTGTTCCCAAAGACTTACGCAATACTAAATGGCACCAGATAAGAATTAAAGTTTGACTAACACACATATATAAAGCAAAAATAAGATGAAATAACACAGTATACATGGTTTTATATATATTATTTTAAATTATTACTTCAGGTTTCTTTAGTTATAAAACAACTGTTCAGTTTGGTTTCTTCCTAATATAAAAGAATGAAATGTGGGCCCCAAACCATCTCTTCTTTATATGAGCAAACTATATACACTTTTCAGAAATATTTTGCATTATGATCAAAGCTGAATTACCGCCTCACTTAAGATCATTTATTTTGCAAAGTTTTAACATTATTTGTACTGACAATACTCTCTACAACTTCAGAAATGACTTCAAGAAACAGTTCAACTTCAAGTGGCATTAAAGCAAAATTGTTTATAACAACACTTATGAAGCAAGTGGTTTTCACTGACAACTTTTATACTGCTGAACATTAAAACACTGATCTTTGTAAAATAGAAGCAAACCAAACACTTTGGAGATTTTTATAAATTCATCAGTAAGTGTCTCCCTTGATTTCAGTGAAACCATTAATCTGACTATCCACATTTATATATTTTTGCATTCAGAAATTAGGCTTAATCAAATAACACAGAATATTATCAGTTTTCATACACAGGATACTAGGTGTTTAATAATTTTGAGAGGACCCTGTTGGGTACCATGAAAGGAGTAAATTCATGGTTCGAACACAAGGTTCAGCAATATTTGAATTATTATTGCAAATTAAATCACAAAAACACTCTGGTTCAGACTGTTATACAGTTCTAACCTCTTGGATCTGATGAAGTGGTCGTGCGATAGTGGTGGCGAGCACGTGGCGGCTACCTGGTCTCTCCTTTGGCAGTAATATGCTCTATTAAGCTCTTCTTGGCGACGTGAATATTACTTTTAGAGCCATTTCCAAAGCGAGAGCACCATTTTACAGCCACAATTACATCCGAGGCAATTCAATATTAAATTAGATACTGGATGCTTCGCTCGGCACCTGCGCTGTCGACTGGTCGGCTGCTGGCTACTGACTGCTTGACTGACTCTCTCGCTTCCCGCTCAGCCTGACCGCCAATTCCACCTTTTAGCTCGCGCCACACCATTTCCGTAGCGGAGCGGAATCACTATGTCTTTTACAATATATAAGACAAAGTCCCTAAGTATGAACCAGTTTTTACATTGAATTTTCTCATACATAAACAAACATATTTAATAAAATTCCATTATTTAAGCACACAGTTATAATTCTACAAAACATATTTTGCTAAACACCACCTTCTTACAGTAATGCAAAGACATGAAGCCGTAAAGAGTAAACACTTTATACTTCAAATAATATATTACGCTGTATAAACTACTCGCTATCGATTATGGTGTTACAAGGTAACCTAATGGAAACAGAGCAGTCAAACTGGGATTCGTTTCCGAAATACTCCAGCAGAGTATAAACAGTAGTAAACGGTGGATCAGGAACAGACGTTCTCCCAGCACAAAAGCAAGTTGTAACGTTACATATTTAAACTGGTCGCCAGCCTAATTAGACATTCTTCTGTCAAGCAAAGTGATAAAGCAGAAGGCAGTGCTAAGGTTAACCTAACCTTCCTTGATACACTCCACTCTCTCCTTATATCTGCTCACACTACAACACAGTAACCTATCCTTGCAGATGAATGTGCTGCTAACTAGTAAGTCAGATAAGCAAATGGCCGATGAAATAGTAAACAGCAACATATGCCTCTCAACAACATGTACCTTAATTGAACTAGGGGCAACAGTTTATAAAACCAAATACCGACACACGGTGAAACTAGTAGCTATACTGAACAGGAAATAGCTTGAAATGATTCTGAATTTAAATCAGAGGGTCTACTAATGATCATAATCTATAACTTCATTGCCTAAAACAGGGTATCTATGCCTGTGCATTAACCACCTTGCGTTAGAATAGATAACATAATAAACAGTTCTTTCTTAAACTCGTTTTGAAGCGACTAAACAGAATGTAAACCTAACTACACTGGCTCTGAAGGAGCCTTTGCACTGCTTCATTAAATAACTAGGCTGGTACATGAGGATCCCTAAACTTTCATGGTTTGAAGAACCATGCTCATTAACAAAACTACACTAGTATGTACGAGAATAGGTAACTATTCTTATCATTACTTATTAGTTAAGTAAAACACAACCAACTATAACTCTTTAAATAACAAATGTGCTTTAATAAGCAGTCTCTTGATTTAGTGGTAATTATAATTGGTTGTGCAAATGAAAACACAACGTTAAATTCAAGTTCAGCCACTTTCTCATAATAAATAAGGACACTCGGATTTAAATTCACTAGGATAGGATACCTGCCTAGGTTTGTGATTTGCGATAATCACTGGTGTAAGATTGAGCTTTTAGTAACACCACGATTATGATTAAGTTTAAGCAAATTTCACAAATACCTGGTCCATTTATAGAGTGCCAAATACTGAACAATTTAGTGGAAGGCTGGTGGCACTCATGGCGCAATTTGCAGTGGCTGTTAACCTGGCGGCGATGCAGTCATGGCAGTGCTGTTGGCCTCGCCCTATTACTGATCTTCTTGGCGTCGAAATAATATTTTTATAGGACCAAAAACCGCGCCACGATAATGGTATCACAAAATTCACCACCTGAGGCCCATAAATACAGTCCTTAAGCTGAATGCGGGTAAGCTACTACAAACAGCATAGTGAACGCATTATTGTGGCCAAGATAGATACGAAGCCCACACCTACTACAGTAGTACAAGTTTATATGCCAACTAGCTCTGCAGATGACGAAGAAATTGAAGGAATGTATGATGAAATAAAAGAAATTATTCAGATTGTGAAGGGAGACGAAAATTTAATAGTCATGGGTGACTGGAATTCGAGTGTAGGAAAAGGGAGAGAAGGAAACATAGTAGGTGAATATGGATTGGGGGACAGAAATGAAAGAGGAAGCCGCCTGGTAGAATTTTGCACAGAGCATAACTTAATCATAACTAACACTTGGTTTAAGAATCATGAAAGAAGGTTGTATACATGGAAGAACCCTGGAGATACTAAAAGGTATCAGATAGATTATATAATGGTAAGACAGAGATTTAGGAACCAGGTTTTAAATTGTAAGACATTTCCAGGGGCAGATGTGGACTCTGACCACAATCTATTGGTTATGACCTGTAGATTAAAACTGAAGAAACTGCAAAAAGGTGGGAATTTAAGGAGATGGGACCTGGATAAACTGAAAGAACCAGAGGTTGTACAGAGATTCAGGCAGAGCATAAGGGAGCAATTGGCAGGAATGGGGGAAATAAATACAGTAGAAGAAGAATGGGTAGCTTTGAGGGATGAAGTAGTGAAGGTAGCAGAGGATCAAGTAGGTAAAAAGACGAGGGCTAGTAGAAATCCTTGGGTAACAGAAGAAATATTGAATTTAATTGATGAAAGGAGAAAATATAAAAATGCAGTAAGTGAAACAGGCAAAAAGGAATACAAACGTCTAAAAAATGAGATCGACAGGAAGTGCAAAATGGCTAAGCAGGGATGGCTAGAGGACAAATGTAAGGATGTAGAGGCCTATCTCACTAGAGGTAAGATAGATACCGCCTACAGGAAAATTAAAGAGACCTTTGGAGATAAGAGAACGACTTGTATGAATATCAAGAGCTCAGATGGAAACCCAGTTCTAAGCAAAGAAGGGAAAGCAGAAAGGTGGAAGGAGTATATAGAGGGTCTATACAAGGGCGATGTACTTGAGGACAATATTATGGAAATGGAAGAGGATGTAGATGAAGATGAAATGGGAGATACGATACTGCGTGAAGAGTTTGACAGAGTTCTGAAAGACCTGAGTCGAAACAAGGCCCCCGGAGTAGACAATATTCCATTGGAACTACTGACGGCCGTGGGAGAGCCAGTCCTGACAAAACTCTACCATCTGGTGAGCAAGATGTATGAAACAGGCGAAATACCCTCAGACTTCAAGAAGAATATAATAATTCCAATCCCGAAGAAAGCAGGTGTTGACAGATGTGAAAATTACCGAACTATCAGCTTAATAAGTCACAGCTGCAAAATACTAACACGAATTCTTTACAGACGAATGGAAAAACTAGTAGAAGCCAACCTCGGGGAAGATCAGTTTGGATTCCGTAGAAACACTGGAACACGTGAGGCAATACTGACCTTACGACTTATCTTAGAAGAAAGATTAAGGAAAGGCAAACCTACGTTTCTAGCATTTGTAGACTTAGAGAAAGCTTTCGACAATGTTGACTGGAATACTCTCTTTCAAATTCTAAAGGTGGCAGGGGTAAAATACAGGGAGCGAAAGGCTATTTACAATTTGTACAGAAACCAGATGGCAGTTATAAGAGTCGAGGGACATGAAAGGGAAGCAGTGGTTGGGAAGGGAGTAAGACAGGGTTGTAGCCTCTCCCCGATGTTGTTCAATCTGTATATTGAGCAAGCAGTAAAGGAAACAAAAGAAAAATTCGGGGTAGGTATTAAAATTCATGGAGAAGAAATAAAAACTTTGAGGTTCGCCGATGACATTGTAATTCTGTCAGAGACAGCAAAGGACTTGGAAGAGCAGTTGAATGGAATGGACAGTGTCTTGAAAGGAGGATATAAGATGAACATCAACAAAAGCAAAACAAGGATAATGGAATGTAGTCTAATTAAGTCGGATGATGCTGAGGGAATTAGATTAGGAAATGAGGCACTTAAAGTAGTAAAGGAGTTTTGCTATTTGGGGAGCAAAAGAACTGATGATGATCGAAGTAGAGAGGATATAAAATGTAGGCTGGCAATGGCAAGGAAAGCGTTTCTGAAGAAGAGAAATTTGTTAACATCCAGTATTGATTTAAGTGTCAGGAAGTCATTTCTGAAAGTATTCGTATGGAGTGTAGCCATGTATGGAAGTGAAACATGGACGATAAATAGTTTGGACAAGAAGAGAATAGAAGCTTTCGAAATGTGGTGCTACAGAAGAATGCTGAAGATTAGATGGGTAGATCACATAACTAATGAGGAAGTATTGAATAGGATTGGGGAGAAGAGAAGTTTGTGGCACAACTTGACCAGAAGAAGGGATCGGTTGGTAGGACATGTTCTGAGGCATCAAGGGATCACCAATTTAGTATTGGAGGGCAGCGTGGAGGGTAAAAATCGTAGAGGGAGACCAAGAGATGAATACACTAAGCAGATTCAGAAGGATGTAGGTTGCAGTAGGTACTGGGAGATGAAAAAGCTTGCACAGGATAGAGTAGCATTGAGAGCTGCATCAAACCAGTCTCAGGACTGAAGACCACAACAACAACAACAAGCTCTTCTGGCCTCAAAACTCCAGGAATATGAGCCACTGTGGTCCTCTGCTGCTAGTGAGGTGTTAACCATACCACTGCTCAGCCCAGACTCCTTCTCGTCACAAAGGACGAGTTGCCACTTGCGCGCCAACCGCACCTTTTCCACTCCGCCAGGCTACTTCCGTAGCTGTGGGGCTTCCCCGCATCTTTTACATTTAACCCTACGTTCCCTAATTATAGACCATGTCATTTTTAAGTACATTACGTGACAATCGCTTCAGTAGTTATTTAAATTCACAAGCATAATTTTAAACAATAGCCGGCCGGAGTGGCCGTGCGGTTCTAGGCGCTACAGTCTGGAACCGAGCGACCGCTACGGTCGCAGGTTCGAATCCTGCCTCGAGCATGGATGTGTGTGATGTCCTTCGATTTGTTAGGTTTAATTAGTTCTAAGTTCTAGGCGACTGATGACCTCAGAAGTTAAGTCGCATAGTGCTCAGAGCCATTTGAACCATTTTTTTAAACAATATCCTTCAAAATTTCACATAACGGAAACACGTATACATAGTCAAAGAATTTCCATGAGATATACAACATTATACATAAGCAGTACCACAAAATGACATAGAAATATCCATACGGATACAAAATAGGTCGAAAATAGGAGTTACACAATGTGAACAAACATCCACGTTAGCTAAGACAGTTGCAGACGCGTGAACACAAATATCTGTCATGTACCATCAAAACAATGTAAACAGTTAGAACTCACAACAAGAACACCATAATGCCAACAAAGATAGTGCGTCAACCACCGTAATTACATGTCGAAGAATGAAGGTACGCAAGAAAATGTTCAAATGTGTGTGAATTCCTAGGGGACCAAACTGCTGTAATCATCGATCCCTAGACTTACACACTACTTGAACCATGCGGCCACTACGGAACGAAATTGTTAGCGACAATTACAGCAATCACAGTCTACAAGTATGTATCCCTTGCAGAGTGGTATCTCATACATACAGCACACTTCAAAGCGTTGCAATCAGTAGTCAGTGATAATCAGAAAACTAGTTAACATATTCTAATATACAGGAAAACACAGATGTAAAGTAGAATCCCACTACAATAATCAGTGAACTAAATGATCATAAATGTAAAACTCCCAATCTGTTGTACGTTAGTCACAACCATACATGGGAAACAAGCTCATGTACTCAAACAGATCAGTCTTAAAAGAAAGAAACCTATTGCACAAGCCATCAACGATGGTCATAGTATAGAAACATCTTATGTGAATAATACTTAACACACAGGCATTAGCTAAACAATGGGGGAAAATCAGAAAACGAAAGTGCATCCACATCAGATTGAGAACAACACGTATAACCAGGATAACCTCGTCATGCCGCAAGCTAAGCTCCATTTCGGCAAGACGACGGTCCACACTCCGCTGCCACAGCGGAATGTCTTTGTGCACTATCTTTTTTAGATCCTGCACATCCGCACTTGAGCCCACATCTCTGGCCTCAATTGCGGCGTGCACTTTCTGATCTATTTCTTTTATAACTTCATTTTCTACTTTGTGCACTTGCTCGATCACTTTGTCCTCAATTACTTGAGTAACAAATGAACAGTTGCAATGTGAAACCGATAAACCAAAGTCAGCAACACCTAAAGTGCTAAAGACATCGTAATGTTGTCCAAACGACAAATGCTAACTCAGCAAAATCTGTAGAAACACAAATGATGACTAACCTCCGTAAAAAAAAAAAAAAAAAAAAAAAAAAAAAAAAAAAAAAAAAAAAAAAAAAGAGAGAGAGAGAGAGAGAGAGAGAGAGAGAGAGAGGAAGAACACACGACATGAAGCATGACGTTGTATTCGATGTTACTGTACAGAAATGAGGGAGAGAAACACCGTAATCAACTAGTGGAGATTATAGAGTCAATACGAGTAGTTCCAGTAGCCCATGTCAGACAACATACTGAAACTGATGTAATCTATTGAAAATCCTCAAAGACTATCATGTCTAATGATCTGTGTGTCGTGTGGGAACGTAGTAGATCCTCCTATTACATGTGCCGTACTATACCTATAGAAGTACCATAAACGGTTAAGCCATACAAATCTAAAATCTACAGGACCGCTAAAACCAAAACCAAAACCACATCAAAGTAAATAACATATACTTAATATCGTAGATGGGCATTGCGTAACCGTGAGTAGCCAAAGCAAAGAACAGACTATTGAAAGCCGACGAGCAAAGGCGTGCTCACACTCATAAATTAAACTGCTAGGGACTCAACACAAACAGTTGTGAAAAAAGATTAGGAAACAAGCATATCAGTAAAACGTAACTGGTTTCAGAGCGCCTATCCAAATCAGTATATAAAACTCTGTCACAATCAGTACGTCAGCTGTGGCGTAAAGCGTGCTACTCTTTGAGGATTTTCAACAGATTATATCAGTTTCAGTATATTGTTTGACTTGGTTTAAAGGAATTACTCTCATTGACTCTATAATCTCCACTAGTTGATTACGTTGTTTCTCTCTCTCAATTTTATACTGTAATTCCAATGTCATGTTCCTTGTCGTGTGTTCCTCCGTTTCTTACGAAGGTTAGCCATCACCTGGATTTTCACAGGTTTTGTTGAGTTAGCATTTGTCGTTTAGACAACATTACGAAGTCCTTAGCACTTTAAATGTTGATGACATGTGTCTCACGACTTTGGTTTAACGGTTTCTCATTGGAAAGGCTTATTTATTATTAGTGATTATAACACGGGAATCCGGGTTATACGTAATGTTCTCAATCTGATGTGGATGCACTTCTCTTTTTTCTGATTCTTGCCCCCTTCTTTAGGTCATGCCTGTGTGTTAAGTATTATTCACATAAGATGGCTTCTATACCGTGACCATCGTTGATGGCTCGTGCAATAGGTTTCTTTCTTTTAAGACTGATCTGTTTGAGTACACGGGCTTGTTTTCCATGTATGGTTGTGACTAACGTACAAGAGATTGGTAGTTTTACAGTTATGATTATTTAGTTCATCGATTAGTGTAGTGGGATTCTACTTTACATTTGTGTTTGCCTCTATATTAGAACATGTTAACTAGTTTCCTGGTTATGATTGGTTCAAATGGCTCTGAGCACTATGGGACTTAACTACTGAGGTCATCAATCCCATAGTACTTAGAACTACTTAAACCTAACTAACCTAAGGACATCACACACATCCATGCCCGAGGCAGGATTCGAACTTGCGACCGTAGCAGTCGCGCGGCTCCAGACTGTAGCACCTAGAAGCGCTCGACCACTCTGGCCGGCTCCTGGTTATGACTACTGATTGCCACGCTTTCATGTATACTATATATGAGAGACCACTCTGCGAGGGATATATAAGGGGGTTACTCTGTGTTGTTTCCCCGGATGATGATCACACGAACAGTTTGTCAGGATTTGTAAGCGGTGGATCCTTGAGGTACGGCAGGTACGCGAACACCAGAAGTAAGTTTAAACAGTTTTATTAACAAAGACGGATTATAAAACACGTAAGCTACGAGCACCCATCATCACTGTGTCTGACATCCTAACACCGGCTAATTACGGTCGTATCGAAAGGCTCCATGGTGAGCTAAGAAAAGAGACATATTCGCGCCCGCGGCCGCGCTAGTTAACACCACCCACTGCGGACGGCGGCCAGTCGCGTACTCTCCGTCGCAGGGCGGCCGGACGCGAATCTCCTCACCAAGCGAATCGTCAGCATTCCAGATAGGCCGGCTGGCCAGCGTGTGTTACCGTACCGCACAGCTGCGTGCAACCCGTGCACCCTTACATCACTCTCCCCAGACAAAAAGAGCAACCATAGGTGGCTCAAACCGACCTCCTGCGCGTTATGAATCTATTTCGCCATTTGTGGCATCAGAAGGCATTCAACATGTACACTACTGGCCATTAAAATTGCTACACCACGAAGATGACGTGCTACAGACGCGAAATTTAACCGACAGGAAGAAGATACTGTGATATGCAAATGATTAGCTTATCAGAGCATTAGCACAAGGCTGGCGCCGTGGCGACACCTACAAGATGCTGACATGAGCAAAGATTCCAACCGATTTCTCATACACAAACAGCAGTTGACCGGCGTTGCCTGGTGGAACGTTGTTGTGATGCCTCGTCTAAGGAGGAGAAATGCGTACCATCTCGTTTCCGACTTTGATAAAGATCGGATTGCAGCCTATCGCGATTGCGGTTTATCGTACCGCGACATTGCTGCTCGCGTTGGTCGACATCCAGTATCTGTTGGCAGAATATGGAATCGGTGGCTTCAGGAGGGTAATACGGAACGCCGTGCTGGATCCCACCGGCCTCGTATCACTAGCAGTCGAGATGACAGGCATCTTATCCGCATGGCTGTAACGGATCGTGCAACCACGTCTTGATCCCTGAGTCAACAGATGGGGACGTTTGCAAGACAACAACCATCTGCACGAACAGTTCGACGACGTTTGCAGCAGCGTGGACTATCAGCTCGGAGACCATGGCTGCGGTCACCCTTGACGCTGCATCAGAGACAGGAGCGCCTGCGATGGGGTACTCAACGAGCAACCTGGGTGTACGAATGGCAAAACGTCATTTTTTCGGATGAGTGCAGGTTCTGTTTACAGCATCATGATGGTCGTATCCGTGTTTGGCGACATCGCGGTGAACGCACATTGCAAGCGTGTATTCGTCTTCGCCATACTGGCGTATCACCCGGCGTGATGGTATGGGGTGCGATTGGTTACACGTCTCGGTAACCTCTTGTTCGCATTGACGGCACTTTGAACAGTGGACGTTACATTTCAGATGTGTTACGACCCGTGGCTCTACCCTTCATTCGATCCCTGCGAAACACTACATTTCAGGAGGATAATGCACGACCGCATGTTGCAGGTCCTGTACGGGCCTTTCTGAATACAGAAAATGTTCAACTGCTGCCCTGGCCAGCACATTGTCCAGATCTCTCACCAACTGAAAACGTCTGGTCAATGGTGGCCGAGCAACTGGCTCATCGCAATACGAAAGTCACTACTCTTGATGAACTGTGGTATCGTGTTGAAGCTGCATGGGCAGCTGTACCTGTACAAGCCATTCAAGCTCTGTTTGACTCAATGCCCAGGCGTATGAAGGCCGTTATTACGGTCAGAGGTGGTTGTTTTGGGTACTGATTTCTCAGGATCTATGCACCCAAATCGCATGAAAATGTAATCACATGTCAGTTCTAGTATAATATATTTGTCCAATGAATACCCGTTTATCATCTGCATTTCTTCTTGGTGTAGGAATTTTAATGGGCAGTAGTGCATTTCATTTGCAGACACAGTAACGTTTGATACAGAGAAGCGTGTCTTCAAGATGACAATTTCATACATGACAAGTGCTGTTGACAAAAGACAAAATTAATAAAAGCAATAAAAACACAATACTGACAATCAAGTAAGCATTAACATTACTGGAGGAATCGAAGGACTTAATTCTATTTGCTGCTACAATGAAATTTTAACTCATTATTTGAAGAGATTACATTTTCATGGATGTCCTTAAGCAAATTATTGTCTTCAGAAAAACTTGATAAAGAATGATTTCCATATGTTAAATATGTATGAATCATTGTAATAAACAGATAACATTCTAGTTAATGGCAAATGTCCAGTTGCATGAAATGTAGTTGGCAAAAGCTTAAAAAAAAAACAGTAAATCTCTTGTTCATAATTAGCAAATGTAGACTCTACCTGAATTTGGCTGTGATCCATTTATTATACCAAGATGTACCCATTTCCAAAATTGTATCATTACCCGTAAGAGAACGAATTAGGTCAATTTGCTTTTTTACAGAATTGAACTGTTGCTGGTTTTCACTCAGATTGCACTTGAGGACAAGTTTTGTATTACTTGTTGAAACTACCATGTTCAAACAAAACATCTGTACTCTGTGCTACTATTACTGCAGCATTAGTAGAATACGCTATCATACCAAGCATTAGAATAAAAATGAACATGGTTAATTAGTGCTAAATACTAGAGTTAACAATGAACATAAAATAAATTAGTTTCTTGGGAAAACCTGTGGAATAAAAGGTTTAGTTCCACTTGTGCCCTCGTGCAATAGCTTCAATACTAAATTTTTACAACACATTCACATAAGCACATGGACCCGCCAGGATAGCCGAGAGCGCTAACGCGCTGCTTCCTGGACTCGGGTAGGCGCGTCGGCCCCGGATCGAAACCGCCAGGCGGATTAACGACGACGGCCGGTTTGCTGGCCAGCCTGAATGTCGTTTTTAGGCGGTTTCCCACATCCTACTAGGTGAATACCGGGCTGGTCCCCACGTCCCGCCTCAGTTACACGACTCTCAGATATCTGAAACACGTTCACACTCCAGAATGAGATTTTCACTCTGCAGTGGAGTGTGCACTGATATGAAACTTCCTGGCAGATTACAACTGTGTGCCGGACCAAGACTCGAACTCGGTTCGAAGGTTCGCAGGAGAGCTTCTGTAAAGTTTGGAAGGTAGGAGACGAGGTACTAGCAGAAGTAAAGCTGTGAGGACGGGGCGTGAGTCGTGCTTGGGTAGCTCAGCTGGTAGAGCACTTGCCCGCGAAATGCGAAGGTCTCTAGTTCGAGTCTCGGTCCGGCACACAGTTTTAACACGTTCACACTACTTCACGATTTACACTAGACGCATACAGCTGGAGTACACTAATTCCATCCTGGGGGGTGTGGGTGGCGGCAGGAAGGGCATCCGGCCATCCCTTAACTTAACCATGCCAAATCCGTACTTAACCCTGCCGACCGTGCACACGATGCGGGATGAAGGCAGTAGCCAAAGAAAGAAAGAAGAAAGAACAATTCACATAAGCACAGGCTGAAATACACACACGCAGTGCACTCTCACACACTACACACGTTTGCACAGATTGTAGGGGTGAATGGAACAGGATCGCTCGGAACTTGACGATACTTCGGCCCGAAGTCTGGACTGCGACCTCACGATTCTCGCTTCCTGGCTTTGAGAACAGCAGGTCTGCCTCTCGCTCGGTCCTCGTCGTCTTGCGATACTACGGGAAATCTATCCAAAAATGGCTTTACACGACTAACATGAACGACAATCTAACGAAAGGGCAGTTGGAGCTTAAGAGTGACTGGCGGTAACACCTCCAAGATTTGATATGGTCCTTTCCAAAACTTCTTAAACTTTTTGATTTGACTCATCTTTAACACCACGTCGCTCAGATACACAAGATCTCCTTACTCGATACTGTGGCACTGCTGCTTGAAGGTCGTGTTGCCTTGCTTGCTGAAGAAAGGATTGATGATTGCACTGTGCTAGATCCCTTACGTGTTCATTGCTGATTCCGGCAGTCGGTCGTACAAAGTCCAACGGTGAATGCATTCTTCTTCCGTAGACGATCTCATTTGGACTTAGGCCAGTTGAGCTGTGCATTTTGGCATTGTAACAACTTACCAAGTACGCTAACAGACATCCTAATTTTCGTGTTTTCTGCTCACATAATGGCCAACCATTTTAATAATTGTTCTGAGGACTCACTCGACTCTTCCATTTCCTTCAGGGGTGTGCTGGTATAGTCCTTAACTGAGGTATTTGCATGAGCTTACAAATCTGTTTAAGTAATTCACTCATAAAATTCGTTCCTTGATCACTAATTATACTTAATGGTGATCCAAGCTTAAGAATCCATTCTTTTACAAAAACTTTAGCTATAGTCTCAGCGCTCTGATCAGGTACTGGTATCATGAGAAGGTCCGAGTCGCTGTTCAAATTGATCAGCCTCAGCAGATTCCCAAAGGCTCAGGAAAGACAATCTACGTTGAAGTTAAGTCAGCCCGATGCACGGAAGGAGCTTTGTTATTAATTGAGCGATCCGAGAATAGTGACTTATTGGATACAATGCATTGTTATGTTGCCAAAAGTGTAGGTGTGGCTACAATGGTGAGACAGAATGTCGTAAAATTCCCGGTTACAATAACGAATATGAGTAATGAGGATGTTGTTTTGCCATGGGGAACGAAAGTTGCTGAAGTGTCGAGCGTAAGTAAAAATGACGTAATACAGATACCAGATGAGGTAACAAATGCTGCAGTTATAAACACAGATTTTTGTAATAGTACCGCAGAATGGCAACGAGGAGATGAAGTTAATAATGAACTGAAGCGCAAGATTTGGAAAAAGGTGGAACATTTGACAGTCGATGAACAGAGGATTTTAGTGCCTGTTTTGTTGGAGTACGCGGATTTATTCCGAGAACGTGCAAATTTACCTGTCACTCATTTAGTTCAGCAACGTATTCATACAGGAAATGCAGAACCTTACCGAAAAACATTTAGTCAAAGAGAGTTGGTAGTATACATGGTTAAAGAACAGTTAGAATCCGGAATTATAAAACCAAGAGATCCTTCAGACCCACCGTGGTGTTCGCCTGTTGTAATTATAAAGAAGAAATCAATTTCTGGAGAACCACAGTTCCGTTTTTGTGTTGATTACCGAGCTTTGAATGCTGTGACCACACCCTACATTTACCCCTTACCAAATGTGGTGGAAACCCTGGATTACTTGGGCAGATGTCGAATGTTTTTAGTATGTGATTTAACAAGTGGTTATCACCAGTTAACAGTGCACCCAGATGATCAAGCAAAAACCTCATTTGTAACAGCAACAGGAGTATACAAATATCTTCGTATGCCGTTTGGACTTCGTAATGCTCCAGCTACATTTCAACGCCTGACGGATTCAGTTTTACGAGGGCTCACCTCAACACAATCACTTGTTTACCTTAATGATTTAATAATTTTTGGTGAAAACATGAAGCAGCATACTGAGAGACTACGAGCTGTTTTTGAGCGTATAAGAAGTGCAAACCTGTCTTTATCAATAGATAAATGTCGTTTTGCACAAAGTAAAGTTAACTACCATGGTCATGTAATAACCAGTGAAGGTGTTCGGCCTCATCCAAACTTAATTGAAGATGTAAAGAATTTTCCTGAGCCACAGAATTTGAAAGAACTAGAATCATTCTTGGGATTGTCAAATTTCTACAGACGATTCATAGCCGGTTATGCGAAAATAGCACGTCCAATGACACAGCTACTGAAGAAAGGAGCCACATTTAATTGGTCAACAGAATGCAAAAAGGCAATGGAAGAATTTAAAACTGCTCTAACCACAGCCCCAGTGTTAGCCTACCCGGATTTCAGTAAAACTTTTACCCTTTCGACCGATGCATCCCATTTTGCCATAGGTGCAATCTTATCTCAAGAGGTCGATGGTCATGAACATCCAGTCTCATATGCTTCCAGACAATTAAACAAAGCAGAATGTAATTATACTACTAGTGAGAAGGAGCTTTGTGCTTTGGTTCTTGGTATAACACGTAACAGATGTTTCTTAACAGGAAGAGAATTTACAGTTATTACAGATCACGCCGCACTTAAATGGTTATTGAGCTTGAAGGATCCAAGTTCCAGATTAACAAGATGGGCATTAAGTCTGAGTGAGTACCAAGTTAACCAAGTACCTGTAGAACAGGCTCTGCTACCGGTATACTACGCCTTCCACTTGGCTGGCAACAGGTTCTATACAACACTGGTGACTACTTTGAAGGACAGTAACAGGTGCAAACATGTAACTCTTTTGTACCGGTTGTGAATAAATAGTTGCCACGATTTACGTTCCAACCTTCGTATTTAGCAATGGTTGAGGGGAGGGGGAGGGGGAGGCAGGTTTAACCGTTAATCATAAACTCCGACTATCGAACAGCTGAAGGTTGAATGTAAACATTTGTTGGGCTCTCGCTGTAATGACTGTAGTGTGTGGAATGATTCATAAATTTGCAGTTTCATTGAGAACTGTTTGCAGTGGACTGGAGGGAAATGTGAAGGTCCTTTGGGGATGTATCAAGAAATGCAGATCCGCAAACAGAAATACTGCCCGTTTTAAACACGATCTAATGAAACGCGAGCAGCCATTTGAAATGTAAGATTTCTGGAACCGTCGGCCGAAACACAAAAAGGTGAGGTAAGAAGATTTAATTAGAAGTGCTAAGTTGTGTACCGCGCTTTCAGTATTTTAAGATTAGAGCTGAAAAATACGGTTTAAATAACACTTCATTGCTACTATTGCTGATTCCACATTTACGTACTTACTCGAAAATCTTTTGATAGCATTCAACAACCCATTCCGTTGCTGCTGTAGCCTCGTCTATAATTAACCAGCTTTGTTATCGCAGTTAAGGTACTAGAAACACTGTTTATTTCCGGAATCAAATAAATAACCGAGGTATAATCAGTAGGAGCTCACCATGTTGGCTTTGCACATTTTTGGCGTAGTGTTACTTAAACAGCTGACCCATACGATATTATCGATAGTATTTTTAGAAGCTATCTATGTATCGATTATCTATCGATTGTTTTGGGCTGGTATTTCAAATGAAAAATAGCTTTCTAACAATTTTTATTCCTTAAACTACAGCACTACAAGATATGCAAATTTTGTTTTATAAAAAGTACGGTACTTAAATTCTTGTCCTTTAGTCTGTTGTTTAAAATACAACATTAAAAGATACACGTAAGGAGTTTAAATTCTTCTCCTTTAGTCTGTTGCGTTTTTAAGTAATTATTTGTCTTGCCTTGGTGAAAACCCTCTCTGCAGGAACTGAAGTCGCTAGACACCATAAAAATTTACTGACCATTCCACACAACATACTATTAGATCTTGCACAATATTCTAATACACAAGCATGTTTGTCTATTACAGGTTTTGAAAATACTGATGTAAGTCAATTATGGAGTCACTGACTGGTGTAACGAAATCGACGTTACGCTGTAGCTAACTGGGTAGAAAAAGTAGATCATCCGATTTCAAACTGTTAGACTATCAGTAGACGTATGAGCACTGCTCGTGAGTCTTTCTGTTTCAGGTATTATTCTTGTAATTGATACCATGATAGCAGCGTACTGTTTGTGAAGTATTTTCATCATTTGGATTTGCAGCACCTTGTGTTTATCGTATTTCCAGTTTAAATTGTTGGATGTAAGGTCCATCAGTTATGCAAAACACCGTTTTTTCCAAGTTTCCAAAAATGTTTCAGCACCTCTGTGCCATCACCAGTGGGTTTCTGTTTTATTTAATCTATAATGTGAACATTTTTACTAAATGATTACAAAATTAATAGAATATTTAGTTCAAACAACAATTTATTTCTTTTAGTTAATACCTTTACACACGGTTTGCATCGTTTCTCAGGACCACTTGTGTATTGTTTACTATAGGTAGCTTGTCATCTGCACAAGAACCACGATTAGAGTGTGTTTTTGGTGATGTGCTTTTACGACCATATTTGTGGAAATATGTGTTATATTTATATGTGCTTCACAATACCTCATCAGGATGCTGAGAAAAAAAGGCTTGCCACACAGACACGTGAGCAAAAACGAACATAGGCGCGAAATATCGCGACAAACTAAATTAAGTTTGAAGCACAAAATGATAGGTTAACCCTCAATAAAATTTCTCATCAACATCACTTGGCTGCAGAGGAAAAGCTACCTGTAATAAATAATAAACAAGTGAACCTGAAAAACCAGGCGAACCGAGTGTAACGGTATTAAGTATGAGAAACAAATTGTTGTTCCCGTAATTTTTTAATCATTTACTAAAAATGTTGACATTCAAGATTAAATAAAGCAGAAACCCACTGATGATGGCACGGAGGTGCTGAAACATGTTTGGGAACTTGGAAAAAACGGTGTTTTGCATAATTGGCGGACCTTACATCCAACAATCTTTCTGACGTACTGGGTGATCATAAAGTCAGTATAAATTTGAAAACTGAATAAATCACGGAATAATGTAGATAGAGAGGTATAAATTGACACACATGCTTGGAATGACATGGGGTTTTATTAGAAACAAAAAAATACAAACGTCAAAAAATGTCCGACAGATGGCGCTTCATCTGATCACAATAGTAATAATTAGCATAACAAAGTAAGACAAAGCAAAGATGATGTTCTTTACAGGAAATATTCAATATGTCCACCATCATTCATCAACAATAACTGTAGTCGAGGAATAATGTTCTGAACAGCATGTCCGGAGTTATGGTGAGGCATTGGCGTCGGATGTTGTCTTTCAGCATCCGTAGAGATGTCGGTCTATCACGATACACTTGCGACTTCAGGTAACCCCAAAGCCAATAATCGCACGGACTGAGGTCTGGGAACCTGGGAGGCCAAGCATGACGAAAGCGGCGGCTGAGCACACGATCATTACCAAACGACGCGCGCAAGAGATCTTTCACGCGTCTAGCAACATGGGATGGAGCGCCATCCTGCATAAACACCGTACACTCCAGCAGGTGTTTATCAGCCAGTCTGGGGATGATGCGATTCTGTAACATATCGGCGTACCTCTCACCCGTCACGGTAGCAGTTTTGCTGTCCAGCGCCATCTGTCGGACATTTTTGTGAACTTTGTTTTTTCTTTTCTTTTTGTTCTAATAAAATCCCATATCATTCGAAGCACGTGCGTCAATTTTTACCTCTCTATCTACATTATTCCGTGGATTATTAAGTTTTCAAATTTATACTGCCTTTTTGATCACGCTGTACTTGTGCACTGTTCTACATCTACATGGATACTCTACAAATCACATTTAAGTGCCTGGCAGAGGCTTCATTGAACCATCTTCACGATTCTCTGTTATTCCAAATTCATATAGCGCGCAGAAAGAACGAACACCTATAACTTTCCGTACGACCTCTGATTTCCCTTATTTTATCGTGGCAATCGTTTCCCCCTATGTATGTCGGTGTCAACAAATTATTTTCGCATTCAGAGGAGAAAGTTGCTGATTGGAATTTCGTGAGAAGGTTCCGTCGCAACGAAAAACGCCTTTCTTTTAATGATGTCCAGCCCAATTCCTGTATCATTTCTGTGACACTCTCTCCCATATTTCGCCATAATACAAAATATGCTGCCCTTCTTTGAACTTTTTCGACGTACTCCGTCAATCCTATCTGGTAAGGATCCCTCACCACGCAGCAGTATTCTAAAAGAGGACGGACAAGCCTAGTGTAGGCAGTCTTCTCAGTAGATCTGTTCGTAATAGTAATTACTAGGTATTTAGTTGAATTTACGGTCTTTAGATTTGACTGGTTTATCGTGTAACCGAAGTTTAACGAATTCCTTTTAGCACTCATGTGGATGACCTGACAGTTTTCGTTATTTAGGGTCAACTACCAATTTTCGCACGATTCAGATATCTTTTCTAAATCGTTTTGCACTTTTTTTTTGATCTGCTGATGATTTTATTAGTCGATATACGACAGCGTCATCTGCAAACAACCTAAGACGGCTGCTCAGATTGTCTCTCAAATCGTTTATATAGATAAGGAAGAGCAAAGGGCCTATAACTCTATCTTGGGGAACGCCAGATATCACTTCTCTTTTGCTCTATAACTTCCCGTCAATTACTACGAACTGTGACCTATCTGACAGGAAGTCACGAATCCAGTCACATAACTGAGACGATATTCCATAGGCACGCAATTTCACTACAAACCACTTGCGTCGTACAGTGTCAAAAGCCTTTCGGAAATCCAGAAATACGAAATCTATCCGAAATCCCTTTTTTAAACATTGTACGGTTTGTCACTGGCTGGTGTAGACTAATGAAAGAAAGTCACAATAGCTTTTCTTTTGAATAAAATTTTGTAAAATATTTCTGCTTTGAAACAATCTTCTACTGTTAAGTTGATGCGCTTGGCAAAACAGATTGAATGTCGAATTCCTAAGATTTATGCAGCTTTTTCGTAACTGCAGCGTTGTCTGTAACCACTACCACTGTCTTATCAAAGATATTACATTCTAGTAAGATCTGACTGATGACCTGAAAAAAATGTGATATTAAAGTACCCTGTCAGTATGTTCGAAATTTTGCATAATATTGTCATCAAATTACTTTTTTTCCAACGTTTTGCTATCTGAAAAATTACTTTCCTATATAAAAAAATAATCCTCATAAAAATTGGGTCAATATATTACTTGTCAATGTTACGTTGAGCTTCAGCGTCTTAGAAACACGGGAAAAGCAGGAAGAGGAAGAGGAAGCAGAAGAACAGGAAGGACACCATAAGGAATAGGGAAGGGGAAGTATTTACTGGTCTGCCATGCAATGCTGCTACCTTAGGCGTACATGCTTGCTGATGAACTGCAGTAGGTACGGTATAAACTGCACGTGGGACTAAAAAGATTGAGACTGTGTTGGAGAGATCAAGGGTGGCTTCTTCACTCATGTTTTTTCTCAGTTGATTTGACACTCAGTACAAGACAAAAGTGCCATCACTCTACTGCAGTGCTACAGCTGCTACGTCGCTGAGATCGGCAGCTCTTGTGATCCTAGTGCAGTCGACATAAAGTGTGTAGCTTGTAGAAATTTTATTGGGTGTTTCGCCTCTCGTCGGGGATAGCACACGGAGCGGTATAAACAGCACAATACAGTATTACTGTGAGATAAGGAAAGGTGCGGCGAGAGACAGGAGTGCTGGCACCTTAATCTATCATACCGATTCCTTAACACCCACGGTGCTCAAAGTTTGCACTTGACAGAACCTGATAGATAGCATTTCGTCGGCTTCACTGTAGCGGCGATACAACAGCTTCCATTACAGAATAGCTGAGAGTTTTCCATTACTAGTGGAAAGTTCCGGTTCGGTTATACAGTATAGTCCCATTCATCCGAACTAATTAGGACTGGACCTTGTTCGGATTACCGATTTGTTCGGATTAGTCGGAATTACGGTGACGAGTTTCTAGAATGAAGTATACCAAACAGGTAAGCAGGTTCACCATGGTAACAAATGGAAACAAGTGTGGGAACAATGGCTCACTCTCACTCCCTGCCCTTGTTGTTGTTGTGCATTGTTGAGACCTTTGTAGTGTCTAAGGTCAGTGCACTGTAAATTGGCTCGCAAAGCGCTTGGTTATGTTAGTTATCGATCGCTGGCACGACAGTTGCGCTGCATTAGTTCAGGTGTAGTGGTGAATGTATTTTCGTCGTGAGTAAACGGAAACATACAACGTTAACTCTCAAAGAAAACCTGAATGCTTTGAGAATGCTGAATGGTGAGAATGTATCTAAACTGGCAACGGAACTGGGTGTTGGTAAAGCAACCGTTTGTGATTGGAAGAAGAACCGAATGAAGCTTGAACAGTGCTGTTACACGTCTTCGGGAAAAACACTTGAAATTCGGCACTCTTTGAAACAGTTCCAGTACGATAACGTGGATGAAGCTCTTTACCTTTGGTTTACGCAGGCAAGAGAAAGGGGAACTCCTTTGAGTGGAGCACTGGTTCAGGAGAAGGCTGTTTACCTGAACAAGTTAATGAATGGTGGTGAGTATTTTAATGCGAGTACGGGCTGGTTGGACAGATTCTAAAAAGTCATGTAATCCGTCAGCTAACCTGACCGTGATGCATACTTGGGTGAGTTTCAAAAAATGATAAGAGAGGGATTAGTATTCTCCCCAACAAATTTATAACGTTGACGAAGCTGGCCTCAATATTAGGGCAGTGCCAACAAAAAGCGTGGCATCAAAAGCAAAGACTATAGCGTCCCCAGTGCTATATTACGAAAAGACTTAAAAAACAGTATTTGTAAAGAAGAGACATTTAAAAATTGAATAATATATTTTTATCATGTAGCCGTTAAATAATAATTTCTCTGTACAAGTTTCAAATGGAAAGAAATAATTTATGACAAAATGATCTAAAGAGACGACAAGATACGCTCTTTTGTTAATTTTTAGTCGATTTCACTTCTTCACTTGTCTTGATGATGTACAGACGGACATCTTGCGAGTGCTGGCAAATGTAAGCATATTTGGATGAGTTGAGCATATAATATACTGATTTAATATTATTGTGCACTTTTAATTTGTAAGAGGTGATCCCGATTTCATGTCCGCCTTCCTTGAATTAACATACATTCAAACAATTTACAGTTCAACAATCGCAGCGGCCGATGCAGCCAACGACGCCATTACGTGGCGATATTAACTTATGAAAATTAGCGGAAGCGAAATACTCGCCCGCTATTAACATAATATTAATTTTTCTCCACAGCCGCCCGACGTTGCAGAAAATACTTAGCTTTAAGATTCTTATTTTCAGTACCATAGCCGAGACCCAGAGCCAGGACTCCGACTACAATACAATGGTTAACGGAGGTAAGAAAAATACTCTCGCGCGTTTGTGGGCCGCAATTGTAATTAATAACTAAAGATCTTTTGCTTTAAAGTGAACTAACTAGCCGAGGAAATTAATATGAAAAGTTTATTACATTGTTCAGCTTATATGCTCATGTTTTAAGATTCAGCGAGTCTAACATTAATTAGCGTAACAAATAATTTGAAATTAATATTGTTAAAAAGGAGAACTTCAGGAAAGCATTTAATCGTAAAATCAAAATATAAATAAAATATCATTTTTATTAAGGCCCACCACGTAAGTCAGCAACAATCAAAAAATAATAATAACAATAATAATATATTAAATTACGACGGCCGACGGACGCGAGAAGACGATCCTCCTGGTTTTAAAATGTGCAAATATTGTGCAACTTCATTAGCGTGCTGCTGGTAATCACAATCTGCCTTTCATGCTGATCGACAAATCTGCTAGGCCCAGAGATTTTAAAAACTGCAACATGTGAAAGGTGGCTACACTGAGTCACAGCGCCAGAGATTGCGCCAAAGAGTTTTGTTCCGCTGCCTCCACTGGCAGTGCTTGTTCAGAAGTTGTGGTGGTTAGTGCTTTGCTGAGAGGATGTTGATAGCTGTACTATTTGAGGCCATGTTGTGTGAATGTGTTTTGATGGGCTAGACAGCAGATGTTGTTCGAATGGAGATGTTGTAATGATCAGAGTGTATTTTTAGTCAATATACAGGGTGATTCAAAAAGAATACCACAACTTTAAAAATATGTATTTAATGAAAGAAACATAATATAACCTTCTGTTATACATCATTACACAGAGTATTTAAAAAGGTTTTTTTTTTCACTCAAAAACAAGTTCAGAGATGTTCAATATGGCCCCCTCCAGACACACAAGCAATATCAACCCGATACTCCAACTCGTTCCACACTCTCTGCAGCATATCAGGCGTAACAGTTTGGATAGCTGCTGTTATTTCTCGTTTCAAATCATCAATGGTGGCTGGGAGAGGTGGCCAAAACACCATATCCTTAACATACCCCCATAAGAAAAAATCGCAGGGGGTAAGATCAGAGCTTCTTGGACGCCAGTGATGAAGTGCTCTGTCACTTGCTGCCCGGCGGCCGATCCATCGCATCGGGTAGTTGACGTTCAGGTTTCATAACTAACCTTTTTCGTAGGACTCTCCATACAGTTGATTGTGGAATTTGCAGCTCTCTGCTAGCTCTGCAAGTCGATTTTCCTGGGCTGCGAACAAATGCTTGCTGGATGCGTGCTACATTTTCATCACTCGTTCTCGGCCGTCCAGAACTTTTCCCTTTGCACAAACACCCATTCTCTGTAAACTGTTTATACCAACGTTTAATACACCACCTATAGGAGGTTTAACACCATACTTCGTTCGAAATGCACGCTGAACAACTGTCGTCGATTCACTTCTGCCGTACTCAATAACACAAAAAGCTTTCTGTTGAGCAGTCGCCATCTTAGCATCAACTGACGCTGACGCCTAGTCAACAGCGCCTCAAGCGAACAAATGTACAACTAAATGAAACTTTATAGCTCCCTTAATTCGCCGACAGATAGTGCTTAGCTCTGCCTTTTGTCGTTGCAGAGTTTTAAATTCCTAAAGTTGTGGTATTCTTTTTGAATCACCCTGTATATGAAGGTAAAAAACATTTTTTTATTTTTATTTAAATTTCCTAACTAACAATGCCTCTTGGTCACAGGTTCAGTCAACAAAGCATTTGGCTCGTGTTCATGTATTAGACTGTAATTCGGGTTTCTATGCGCAATTATAGTATTTCAGTTTTATTTAATTAATTCAGTGTAAATGGTATTTAAAATATCTTGTCTTATTGAGGAAGAACCGTGCCAGATGCGTACGTTGAATCACACTTCCACACACAGAACAGTTACACTTGTGCTTTGTTGTTCATAGTTTTTGTTTCGTAGCTTTTATAGTTGCTGGGTACTTAATTAATTAATTGTGGTAATGGAAATTTCCTTTCATTCTTTGTTGTTATTCTATGCAGTCAGATAGCGTACTAATACTAGTCAGGTCCAACCGGTTATGAGACAGCGTAACCGAACAGACAGCTACTAAATCTAAAAATTAAAATTATTTGCATTATATTTAATTAAGCCCCCATGCACGTGGCGACCCTGCCAGGATCGTCCCTTGGAATTCTTTTGATAGTAAAAATAGCAGACAGTAGTATTGTTGTAGTAATTTGTAGTTTAGTAATTGTAGTCTATATTGCATGTGTAGATTTGGTAATGAGCATTTGTAGTTGTCTTGTCTTTCTTCTAATAGTATTTTTGCAGAATTTTAATTTTGTGCAATTATGAAGATATCAATTGTTCATTAATCGTGTTTGAGGGAAGCATTTCGAATGAATGATATTGTTGGTGATAAAGTGTCATATTGTGTGTAATTTTCGTATAGTGACGAATTTGTATGTTTTTTAAATGATTACGCAATCGATGAAAAAGGCAAAAATGATGGATAGTGAGAATGATGAAATTGTTAACATGGTGAACTCGCCAACACAGGAGAACAGTATGATGAATAATGAAGTAGAAAACAATTTAATAAGCAGGGAAAATAGTCCAGAACCAATTCAAAACTTTTCACAAATAAAGAATTTTCAGAATATGAGATTAACGACAGAAGATTCTGGAATAGTATCGAACACAGATAGCTTTACATCTATGATGATGGAAGCTGGTTTTGCGGGAGATGTTAGGAGTGAAAAGAATTTCGAACCAGTTAATATGGAGCAGTTGATGGGTGCTATATTAAATTTGGGAACACGGATGGGAACAATGAAAACACAGTTAAGATCAGAATTAAAAACAGTGGGATCACAAATAGGAACAATTAGAACTGAGATGGGAACAATGGAAACACGGTTAGACTCACTAATAGGGACATGTTTCAGAAACATGAAAGATGAATTAAAGAAAGAAATTAGAGAAGAAGTACAACCGATTTTGAATTCTCACAATAATAGATTAATTGCAATAGAAATTAGACAAAAGGAACAGGATAGAGAACAGGAAGAAAGAGTTCACGTGATAGTACAAAAATTTTCAGAGTTAAATTTACAACGTGCACACGATAAGGAAGAAATATTTGAGAGAATCGAGGAATCCGTACCAAATGACAGAATAAATAATCTAACACAACAATATGAACAGTTAACTACTAAATGTGTCAATACTGAAACTGCGACACTTACGGAAGATGTAAATAAACAGAAAGAAAAAATAGGTGACTTATCAGAAAGAGTTGAGGAGATTTCAGATAAATTGACAAGTCTTAATTTAAATGGGGACAGAGATTCAGATGATACAGCTCCATTGCCATTTGCAGAAACAGAAGAGTACCAGAGCATAAATAAACATGTTGAAAATCAAGGAAAATTTAATGAACGCGTTAAAAGGGAATTTGAGACATTACGAAAGCAAGTGAAACAAATTGAAGGCGAAATCGTAGGAAAAGACAGCAGAAGAAATTTAGAATCACAGATAGCAGAGGGCTTTGAAGAAAATAATTTATTTCATTTACGAGATGCAACAAGAGAGCGCCAGGCGCGCGAACTTGACAATAATCGACATTCGGACTGGGACAGACGCGGTAGGTCTTTGTCGCCACGAGGCGAAAGCTTTGACTATAAACACTTTTTAACTGTTCGGAAATTTAAGATCTTTCGCAATTCTAAGAATGACATGCATCCATGTTCATGGTTAGATCAATTTATGTACGCACTTCCACCAAATTGGCCACTAAGTCACATACTGGAATTTATGTGCGGCTATTTAAGTCCTCAGGGGATTCACTACGCTAAGTGAATATGTGCCGTAGCATGCACAGGGCCCCGAGCTGTAGTGGTGCTATTTCCCTTTTAGTTTTCTGCACCGCTGCCTACTCTTCTACTATTCTTTGTATCTATCAAAATAACTCTTCAACTATCAATCTATCTAGAGAGTCGGTAAAGAATAACCGGATATGACTATTTTACCAAAAAGTGTTTTCGGAAATTACCGTTTGGACTTACTATATCTTCTGCAGCATTTATTCGTAGTTTAAACGAAATTTTACCTGTTTATCTTCGTGACAATATTACTTCATATGTTGACGATATTCTTATTGCTAAACGTTCTTGGAGCGAGCATAACAAAATTTTGGATTCATTATTACCTATTTTTGCAAGAGTTGGCATTACAGTGAACTTGGAAAAATCTGAATTTGGTCGTTCTCAGGTGAAATTTCTTGGTCATATTCTTTCTACAGAAGGTATTCTTCCTGATCCAGAGAAACTAGACGCTATTCGTAATTATGCTGTTCTTACTACAAAACGTGATGTTCGTAGTTTCCTTGGTGTCAGTAATTTTCTTAGACGCTTTGTTAGATTGGATAATTTGGCCACACCTCGTTTATGTGAACTATCTGGAAAGAATTCTAACTGGTGTTGGGATTAGGAAGCTCAATCAGAATTTGAACAACTTTATGATGCTTTAGTTGCTGCTCCACTTCTTTCACATCCCCATTTATCTAAAGATTTTTGTTTGGCGACGGACTCATCATACAAAGGCCTAGGTGCACACTTATTTCAAGACATAGAAGATAACGGCGTTGTAGTGCAGAAAACTATTGCCGATCTGTTCTTGCCAAATGCCAATTATGCCAAAAGGCTAAGCCGCCAACTATTTCTCACAGAGCACCGTTGTTTCCTATCATTCCAGCGAAATTAAAGGAGATGGCTGCAGTCGATTTGTTCGGTCCAGTGGTTTGTTCTACTAATAGTTTTGCGTACATTTTGGTAGCAGTGGAATTGACATCAAAATATGTGTGTTTTACACCTTTACGCAAAGCAACAGCTCGTTCCGTATCTAATGCTTTCATCAAACATTTTCTTAAAGAAGTGGGTCATGTTGATAAGGTTATATCAGATAATGGATCACAGTTTCGCTCTAAAATTTGGCTTCGTACTCTACGGCGCCGTAAGATTAAACCAATTTTCATTTCACTTTTTCACCCTCAATCTAACGCTTCAGAGAGATGGATGAAGGAAATCAATAAATTGTGTCGTCTTGATTGTCATCAGAATCACAGAACTTGGGATCAGTATCTTCATATTTTTCAAAACATTCTGAATCATCTCCCTAATGATTCAACTTCTTTACTGCCTATACTGATATTAAAAAATAAAGCACTGACAAATCGCATTTCTGAAATCGTTCCTTTTCCGCCTTCACGGAAACTGCGGCATTCTGAAGTTGTCAACCCAGCTCTACAAAATATTGCATCTGCGGGTGCTAGAAGAGAGAAATCAGCTAAACGTCCTGGTCGTTTAAAAACCTTGTCAGTTGGTCAAAAGGTGTTAATTAAGTCTCATCGTTTGTCTCACAAAGGAAAAGGCTTGTGTCGCAAATTTTTTCTGCTTGATAACGGTCCATATAGAGTTCGCAAAATTATTCATGATAACACTGACGAAGTAGAAACTCTTAAATCCCGACGCTCTAAGGGAATACATCATATATCGAACGTTAAAATTTTTGTGGAATGACAGACTTTTGAGAAACTAACAGTTGCACGTAAACATGCAGAGAGTACAAGGATACCACGCTGTGTTCCGGCGGCGGCACAGACTCAAAGCAACAGTCAAGTCTGCGCGCCGCACAACGCAGTCGTTGACCGCAAACAATTACTTCCTACGTCACGCGTACCTACAGCTGATCGAGCGCTCAGTGCGAATGCATTGACAGCCGTAAACAAATACACAGTCTAATTTCTCTGATTAAATTTAGTATAAAGCTATAGTGACTTCATAAATTATGTTATTAACGTTCAGTATTTTTCAGGATACGGTTGTATAAAATATTTAAGAACTTCAGGTAAATTCTGTGTGTGTCCGACGTTAAGAGGACTTGCTATCGAGAAATTTTCAGGAAGAATGTAATTTCGAAGAAGAAACTAATAAACTAAAAAGGTAACTATTAATTGAGTTTATTTTTCAGGTAACATATTTCCACTTAGGTACGTACTTTAGACGTAATTTGCTGCTCGCGATTACGTGATTTATACTTTGTGCTAAATTTTATGTTCTATGAATTTACTTGTGAAGCGACGTCCTTGCGTACATTTACTGATTTTGGCAATGTTTTATGAATGAACAGGGTTGTTACTTGTGTATATTATGCATCGCTTGACTGCTATGCTTTTTCACTGATGTCACATTATTTTTTATGTGCCTGATTTAAATTATAATTGTCACATGATTAATTGTGCTGATATGGTTATGTATGTAGGTTATACTTTGTGATGTATCTGCTTGCGCCTTCATGTTTACTTATTAAGAAGACGTATGAACATTTATTTGCTTATGCTGATATGATGCTAATGACCTGTTTATTATAAGTTATATATTTGCTGCTTTGCGTATGGATTGCATATTTACACATTTCTGTTTTGTTGTCATAACTACTCTTTAATTTGGTATATAGAAATGCTGATATACTGTGTACAAACATAGAGTTTAGGTCACACTATGGTATTAATTATAGATTGTTCGCTTGGCAGAGCCTCGTGGTAGGAATTGTGCTGCATCAACTTGTTGACATTATGTTCTCTACTGATATATTGTCTCGCTATTGCATGTTTTGCTTACGCTCAGTGCTTTATATTTTAAGATAAGAAAATGAACTGTTATAATTCTACGAACGACATTGGTACAAGAAACTTCATTGCAGTCACATGAGCTGGAAGTTTTATGGAAGCTGTATAAATTAATGCTATTAGGAAGGAAGCTAACGACATGACATACCAACACTAGGTTTAGACCATTGACAGTTATTACACTGCATTCTTCGTGCGCATTGGAAATAGCAAGTGACACTTGACACAAGAAATACTCCACATGTTTGCTTCTGTTTTGCCATGATTCTTGTAGTGGTGTACACAGTGTGAAATATTACGATCATTCACACTCCGTACTCGGACTTACTGAGAGTTATTCGAACTAAAGGCTGTTAGAGGTCATGTATGCATTTCTTTTATTTAATGATGGACAAGGTAACCAAAATGTATTTTATAATTCATAATGAATAGAAGATTTAGGTCAGATGGATTACACAGAGGTTGTGTGTGGACATTGTGTCTTAAGATTGTATGGAATGATGAATTGAGGTTTGCACTAGGATTTTATCTGTACTTGTTCGAGGAGACTGACTAGAGGAAAGAGTTGTTATGGAAGTGAAATGATATTGGCGATAAGATTTATATGTGTCGACGTATTGAAGAGGTATTATTGAGGTATTGAGATTGTGTGAAGTTGATGATTATTGGAGTTTTGGTGGACAAGAGGTAAGGTAAATGATATTGATGATAAGGTTTATATGTATCGACGTAAGAGGTATTATTGAAGTATTGAGTTTATGTGATACTGATGATTATTGGAGTTTTGGTGGATAAGAGGTAAAGTAAGTGAGGAGCATATTGTTTTGTTGGTTTATATGGAACAAGGAGGATGAAGATGGCAGACTAGAACACTCAAGTGGAAGGAAGATTGTTTACACACACTTTGTTAAATCAATAAGCAGTACATACTTTTTTTTGGAGAGAGGAAGTATTTGCATATCTTGGCACACTGACAGTTGTTCAGCAACCGTACATTTGATTTGGCTTGGCAAACATTGGTCTTGACATGATGACTATGACGTTGACTAACTATTAATGACTGTTATACATTGCTGCCACTACTACTTGATACATATGTCGAACATCAAATCTTTGACAGAATTGCATTTACACAGTTAACACTATTCAATTACACAGTAGCACTTAATGTGGATGAAAGATGAGCGAGTGTGTTTTGTGTGTTTTCCTTTCCTAATCCCAAATAATTGGTACCGACCTATCTCCTAAATATTATTTTACTTGTTTGTTGTGGCTTGCACTGACACCCATAAATATTATAGGTTTACTGTTATTTGTGTATTGTAATAGTTAATATGACAATTATCTGATATCATTTGTGTGTTTATTACAATTTGTATGTTTAGTGTAAGAGCATTAATAATGATTTTGTAAAAGCAATTGTGTGTGCATTCAATTTGTTGTTCATGCCTGCACCTGTTCAACATTAATGGGTGCCACTTAGAAATGTTTAATTTCTGCTAATGAACTCTGATGAACTGTCTAATTAGTGATAGTGAATATTATGTACTGTTACCTGCAATTGTTCAACATGATGGGTGCCACTAGGAGATGTTTAATTTCTGCTGATGAACTCTGGTGAACGATCTAATTAGTGATAGTGAATATTATGGACTGTTACCTGCACCTGTTCAACGTTTCTGGGCGCCACTGATGGAATTGCTTTTACTGAAATAATGTCACTTGTTGCTGTCTGCACCTGCTCAACATTGTTGGGTGCCACTACTGGAACTGCTCAACCAGTGATGAGATGTCACTTGTTGCTGTCTGCACCTGTCAACATTACTTGGTGTCACTGATGGAACTGCTTCTACTGAAATAATGTCACTTGTTGGTGTCTGCACCTGTTCAACATTGCTGGGTGCCACTGATGGAACTGTTTCTACTGACATAATGTCAGTTGTTGGTGTCTGCACCTGCTCAACATTGCTGGGTGCCACTGATGGAACTGCTTCTACTGACATAATGTCACTTGTTGGTGTCTGCACCTGCTCAACATTGCTGGGTGCCACTGATGGAACTGCTTCTACTGACATAATGTCACTTGTTGGTGTCTGCACCTGTTCAACATTGCTGGGTGCCACTGTTGGAGCTGTTTAAATACTGTTTATGAAATGTTATGAGACTCTTACCTACACCTATTCGTCATTGCTGGTGCCATTGATTGAATGATACTTGTGTAAACTATTATATAAAATCACATGTATAAAAGCATTTGTATTCCTAACTGTATTTTATATATTAGGTTATTGAAGGGTCAGTGCAAAGCCAAAATTTATTTAGTTATGTGATATTTACTTATTAATATTATCTTTTATTTTTGTCTGTTTTTTTTGACGAATTTGGTGGTATTTTCACCACCAATGCTGGCAAAAATACCATCAAATTCTAGCCCGTGGAGGAGGGGCATATGAAAGGTGGCTACACTGAGTCACAGCGCCAGAGATTGCGCCAAAGAGTTTTATTCCGCCGCCTCCACTGGCAGTGCTTGTTCAGAAGCTGTGGTGGTTAGTGCTTTGCTGAGAGGATGTTGATAGCTGTACTATTTGAGGCCATGTCGTGTGCAGTTGTACAGCAGATGTTGTTCGAATGGAGATGTTGTAATGATCAGAGTGTATTTTTAGTCAATATATATGAAGGTAAAAAACATTTTTTTATTTTTTTTTAAATTTCCTAACTAACAATGCCTCTTGGTCACAGGTTCAGCCAACAAAGCATCTGGCTTGTGTTCATGTATTAGACTGTAATTCGGGTTTCTATGTGCAATTATAGTATTTCAGTTTTATTTAATTAATTCAGTGTAAATGGTATTTAAAATATCTTGTCTTATTGAGGAAGAACCGTGCCAGATGTGTACGTTGAATCACACTTCCACACACAGAAGAGTTACACTTGTGCTTTGTTGTTCGTAGTTTTTGTTTCGTAGCTTTTATAGTTGCTGGGGACTTAATTAATTAATTGTGGTAATGGAAATTTCCTTTCATTCTTTGTTGTTATTCTATGCAGTCAGATTGCGTACTAATACTAGTCAGGGCCAACCGGTTACGAGACAGCGTAACCGAACAGACAGCTACTCAATCTAAAAATTAAAATTATTTGCATTATAATTAATTAAGCCCCCATGCACATGACGTCCCTGCCCGTATAGTATCGCAAGCAGAAAGAAGCTCTTCTAAGAATGGTGTCACGGCCAGTTTGTTCCCCCTGTTCCACGGTTTTCTAAGGGAAATGATTTGTCTCCCCATGCAATCCTTTTCATTGATAACCCCAGTACTGAGGAATTATGTGATGGAGAAATTGAGAAATTGTGACGGAGTTTCTGCCGCCGAATGTTACATCACTTCAACAGCCGATGGACCAGGGCGTACTGCAAACATTAAAACTGATTTACAGAAAACAGTTTTTAAGAATGCTGATCCAAGATGATAGCATTCCTTTAGTGGACAAAATAAAAAATACCAATGTAAAGGATGTTGTTTATTGGGCCCCTGAGGCATAGCAGAATATTTCAGTAAATACTCTGGGAAATTTGTGGAGGTAACTGAAGACATTTCTTGAATTTCAGGACAATCTAGTTGAAAATGAAGAGGAAAATCTACTACAAATGATACAAACAATCCCTGGATGTGAAGAAGTTAGTGAAGGAGACGTAGATGAGTGGATGGCAGCGGATGGGGCGTGTGTGGAGAACCTCACTGACGCTGATTTAGTAGCTGCTGTGACTCAAGACCAGGAAGAAGTGGACTGCTGTGACGGAAGTGACGACGAGCCCGAAAGCGACAAAGGAGAGCTGGTGCCACACACTGACGCAGCAGAAGCCCTTGACTTCGCGCTACGTTATTCGGAGCAACAGCTCACCGCTACACCTGCTGATTTGATGTTTATGAGACGATGGCGCAACTATGCGTCATATAACAGTCTGTCTTCATTACGCCAAAAAGCAATGACTGAGTTTTTGTCATCTAACAAGTAGGGATAAAATGTCCGCTGTATTTTACTAAGTTTGACAGCTTTCCTTTCATTGTTATGCATTGTTTAAACCTAATGTTTTCATACCAGTATTTCTAATACATGATTACTGTACTGTGTATGTACAGCAGTTTACCGCACAGTTTTTCACACTTAGACTAACACTTTTCACTTTCGGATTAACCGAACGTTCAGATTACCCAGGCTTCCGATTAGCCGGACTATGCTGTATTTTCAGCTTGCTATGGTTAGTCTGTTTTGGCAAATATATACATTAATCGACACAAAAGCAAGTTGTTTGTATATTCGGAAACAGCTAGACAGTAATTGTAACGCCACTGCCAGCTGATTTTGCTATGCTGTATTAATTTTAGTTCAGACGGTGTTGGGGTTCGCGTTCGCTTCTCACTTGTTACTCTGCTATCGCGCAAACTCTCAAGTGAAAACAAATGGCGCTGAAGTGACAAAGTTTTGAGATAGCGCATTATAGAGTCATCTGTGTTCAAATGTGTTGTTTATTTGTAGTAATGAATAAGAAAATATATCAGTGCTGTGGTAACGCAATTATTCAGTGATTTGTTACGGTTGGCAGTGTCCGTAAACAGAACACAAATGATACGACAGCTTCAGATGTGGGGGAGGAGGAGTGGGGTCGGGGAGAGGACGGGTGGAAGTGCCAAGAAATATAATTGCGTAGGCTTCCGCGGCCAGAGTCAGTCATCATAAAAGTTTTCTGGGTTTGGTACCGCGTCATAATGTAAAAACTACTGCTGCTATAGAAAAGCCAACGTTTCGGCCACGATTGCAGCGGCCTTCTTCTGGGTCTAATGGTGCGTTCTAGCTATGCAGTGTCCTTTATATTTAGTTGTTAGTGTTCACTGCACATGCCATTACGTCATAATTTTAAAAAGGTAGTTAGTTTATTGGTCACTTAAGGAAGAAGGAGAGGGAACTTTATTTTAATAGGTTATTGCGGTGGAGGGAGAACGTGACCTCTGTTGTCCATTGGCTCTTGTGTGATGTGCCATGATTGGTGTCCATAGTCGAATGAGAAGTTGGCTGCTGTTTACCAACTGCTGGACGTCGGCCGCGCGGCGGCAGTTACTCGCCGGTAGTGCTCGTGTCTCCTGTTGACAGTGCGGTCTGTTGGGCTCTGATTGCTGGCAGCCAAGACGAAACGCAAAATCAGAGAGGACATCGAAATACTCAAACACCCTAACAACATGAACAGGGAGGACGGACTCAGGCTTGCCCCGTCTTGGCTGCCAGCAATCAGAGCCCAACAGACCGCACTGTCAACACGAGGCGCGAGCACTACCGGCGAGTAACTGCCGCCGCGCGGCCGACGTCCAGCAGTTGGTAAACAGCAGCCAACTTCTCATTCGACTATGGACACCAATCATGGCACGTAACACAAGAGCCAATGGACAACAGAGGTCACGTTCTCCCTCCACCGCAATAACCTATTAAAATAAAGTTCCCTCTCCTTCTTCCTTAAGTGACCAATAAACTAACTACCTTTTTAAAATTATGACGTAATGGCATGTGCAGTGAACACTAACAACTAAATATAAAGGACACTGCATAGCTAGAACGCACCATTAGACCCAGAAGAAGGCCGCTGCAATCGTGGCCGAAACGTTGGCTTTTCTATAGCAGCAGTAGTTTTTACATTATGACGCGGTACCAAACCCAGAAAACTTTTATGTTGACTGCCAAGAAATACCTCACAAGTTATGCCGACTTGACTTACACCGACATGTTCCGATCACAAGAATGAAACGAAACTTCGCATGGCACTGAAGAGTTAAAGAAAGAAACATTTTTAAAATGTTAGTTACATGTGCATAGATTCTGCGTAGTGATGACCTGCACCTTTTGTCACTTTTAATACAGGGGAAACTAAGAAACTTCCTGGCAGTTTAAAACTGTTTGCCCGACCGAGACTCGAACTCGGGACCTTTGCCTTTCACGGGCAAGTGCTCTACCATCTGAGCTACCGAAGCACGACTCACGCCCGGTCCTCACAGCTTCCTGCAAGGTTCGCAGGAGAGCTTCTGTAAAGTTTGAAAGGTAGGAGACGAGGTACTGGCAGAAGTAAAGCTGTGAGTACCGGACGTGAGTCGTGCTTCCGTAGCTCAGATGGTAGAGCACTTGCCCGCGAAAGGCAAATGTCCCGAGTTAGAGTCTCGGTCGCGCACACAGTTTTAATCTGCCAGGAAGTTTCATATCAGCGCACACTCCGCTGCAGAGTGAAAATCTCATTCTGGAAACATCGCCCAGGCTGTGGCTAAGCCATGTCTCCGCTGTATCCTTTCTTTCAGGAGTGTCTGTTCTGCAAGGTTCGCAGGAGAGCTTCTGTAAAGTTTGGAAGGTAGGAGACGAGATACTGACAGAAGTAAAGCTGTGAGGACCGGCCGTGAGTCGTGCTTCGGTAGCTCAGATGGTAGCCGGCACGGTAGCTCAGCGTGTTCAGTCAATAAAAAAAACTGAGTAAAGGAATCAACGATCAACTTGAACGGATGTCTTGTGACGTCCGCCCAGACCAAGCGCAACGAACAAAAAAAAGCACTTGCCCGCGAAAGGCAGAGGTCCCGAGTTCGAGTCTCGGTCGGGCACCCAGTTTTAATCTGCCAGGAAGTTTCATATCAGCGCACACTCCGCTGCAGAGTGAAAATCTCATTTAAGTGAAACTAATTTTTCGTTTATAATAAAGTGGCAAGTCAATGGCAGTATACCTTCATTTGCGTTGCTATTCCATATGTTCGTTGTAACACTAAAAAATTACATTTTGTAAAGGTTTCCTCTAATTTATTTTTTGTCTCTTCCTATAGTTTTGAGATTAGAAAACATTTAAGTGTGGTTTTATCTAGCAACTCATATCTGCTGTCTGAGGCAAAAAAGTTTTTTTCGAAGCTTGATGGTCAGAAGTTCTGTACGGTAGCATACCGATAGCAGTCATTTTTGCATAAAAACAATCAATTTCTTTTTTTTACTTTCCAACTGACATCGTACAACTGACGTCTATCTAAATAATTTTCTACAGAGCTTCTCCATTCTTTTGGTTGCACCTCTTGCATCCGATATAGCTCACAAATTGATCACTCACCTTTCAATTCTATTACTAATTCGTGGTTCCTAGTTTTTCTACATCCTTTCTTTTTAGTGGTCTCTTAAATTAGACCTATTCCCAGATCATGTTTATAATATTTAATGCAGATGGCACACTTTACAAACTGACTATTACCCTCCCACTTTCTTGAAAAAATTGCACACAGATGATTGACTTTCATGGTTCATTTTTAAAGCAATAACAAAAAAGTCTATTTACGCACATCTTACATAAACAAAATAATCTTGAAAGCGCGGAATTTCCTCAGCCCATAGAGACTACCGGTGTCGCGAGAGAGGTACTCATCGTTTCATGTCGGCGCCGTTCGGAACACTTCTTCGATCCTGTGCTGTTTGTCTTACTGCTGTTAAAGACAGCGATTCAAGAGTTGTGGCACTATAGTTGCGTGATGAAGAATAATCCTGTTGTGTGGTGTTTAAATAACGAAATGAGTGACGAAGAAGCCATTGTTGGCACATTGAGGTCACCTCCTACGATACCCCGTAGAAAAAAATGGCTCTGAGCACTATGGGACTTAACATCTGTGGTCATCAGTCTCCTAGAAGTTAGAACTACTTAAACCTAACTAACCTAAGGACATCACACACATCCATGCCCGAGGCAGGATTCGAACCTGCGACCGTAGTGGTCACGCGGTTCCACACTGAAGCGCCTAGAACCGCACGGCCACACCGGCCGGCGATACCCCGTAGAGCTAGAAGCTTTGGAGGCGGAATTCCTCCTCGTTACGCTAGAAAAATTATTAATCAGGTTGCAGAATGATGCAAACTCGAAAAAATGGGAAAAAATAAAAATATGAGCTTATTCATCCGCTGCACAAGTTTCAAACATGAGGCTTCCGCATTAACAGGCAAGAGCTTAAGAATTAGCTACAATAATTGTATTTATTTTCAGATGCTTTATACAGTAGAATCAGAAACTCTTAACAAATCTTTAACATGTCATTTTTTCCTCTACTAACTGCGCTGTATTTCAACACCCTTATTTACATTTGTATTCGTTGCTACAAGTAAGCAAGCTCAAACATCTGAAGATGAAAATCAGTATAATGCACATTCACGAGTCCATGTTGTTTAGGTATGTACTTTTGACCATAAGCATCTGATCAGTACGAGATGCGCACGACCGTGAGTTGTTATCACTGAAAGACAAGCAAGAAAATTTCCTCTCTCTAGACCCCTCCCCCGCAGCCACCAATCTATTAAGAACTTAGTTTATAAACAATTTAGACTGTCTAAGGTGCTACCATATTTGTTGTTGATTAAATACCTCCACACAATCTATTTTCAGTCTGCGCTCCAAACGTCGTGGAGGTAATAGGAACCGACAATTTTTCAGGCGCCAATTCAAAAAGAATTACATTGCAAACCATAGACTATCGATAGTTAAAACAGGCTACCGATACTGACGATAGGGCATATATTACGATTAATCGATAGTTTATCGATGTTTAAGTAACCCTATTTTGGAGCTCAAAAAATGTTCAAATGTGTGTGAAATCTTATGGGGCTTAACTGCTAAGGTCATCAGTCTCTAAGCTTACACACTACTTAACCTAAATTATACTAAGGACTCGAACCTCCGACGGGACCAGCCGTATTTTGGAGCTGTAAGGTGTTACACGTTGTGGTGTCACCGCCAGACACCACACTTGCTAGGTGGTAGCCTTTAAATCGGCTGCGGTCCGTTAGTATACGTCGGACCCGCGTGTCGCCACTGTCAGTGATTGCAGACCGAGCGCCGCCACACGGCAGGTCTAGAGACACTTCCTAGCACTCGCCCCAGTTGTACAGCCGACTTTGCTAGCGATGGTTCACTGACAAATTACGCTCTCATTTGCCGAGACGATAGTTAGCATAGCCTTCAGCTACGTCATTTGCTACGACCTAGCAAGGCGCCATTATCATTTGCTATTTACCTTGTGATGCATGTACCATCGGACCGATGTTCACCAATTATGAATTAAAGTTAAGTATTCCAGTAGTTACTTACGTTCTTTGCTACTATAAATTCCCTTACCTGTTCCAGACCTCAGCCAGCCTGCGTGAGCTTAAACGCGTGCCTTTCGGCTTCCTCTCCTAGTGGCTTGGCTGTCTTGCCAAGTCACAACACATGTAACAATTAATTCTTGGCATAACAGCGAAGCAGACGCCATCGCAAGAAATTCTCGCAGTTAAAATTAAATTAAAGACTTTTAAAAGTAACTGAGCAATGTCCGCAATGATTTATGAATGCAATTGCAAATATTTTTCATACAGATTTGTGTTGAAAGATAGGTAGTGTAGTTACATGCAGAAGCGCAAGCGTTCTGATGGAATATTGTTGATGTCGTTGTTGGCAAGCGGCTGGGACTGCATAATAATTCTTAATAATTATGGCTGACAGATATTACAGGAACAGTAACAACACTTTCAGATGCTATTAAAATTCATATGCAAACATTTGACGTTTTTGTTTCTGACATAGAATCAATTCATCGTCCTGAGACGCTAGACAAATAAATGTAAGATTTTTATTATCATGAACAATCATCCTTGGCGATCACGATCTGTTTCACGTTATACGGAATGAGAACATTTTATGAGCTTACACATGCTTCATGTAATATTTAACAGGAATACCATCGAGCATTACCAAAGTCTGATTCTGAATTCATTTAAAACTTGCGGTGCTTTCTTATTGAGCGAGATGTTGGCTTCTTTTAGGATTTTTTAAATAGTAAATGGTTATAATTAAAGTGCAGCTACCCACAGAGGTCCAGTATGGGCTGTAATTATCGTACGCATCGAAATGGCTCTGAGCACTATGGGACTTAACATCTGTGGTCATCAGTCCCCTAGAACTTAGAACTACTTAAACCTAACTAACCTAAGGACAGCACACAACACCCAGTCATCACGAGGCAGAGAAAATCCCTGACCCCGCCGGGAATCGAACCCGGGCGCGGGAAGCGCGAACGCTACTGCACGACCACGAGCTGCGGACCGTACTCATCGAAACTCAGTACATATTCTAATGTGGAACCTAAACTGTCACAACATCGTGTATCTGATTTCATTATCATCTTCATTTCTTTCATCGGTATAAAAAACGTAAAAAACGAGTCTGATAATGAAAGTATGTTAAATGGGTTTCTTATTTATTTATTGGACATGTGCAGGAAGAAAACATTCAGTTGGTCACATTACGCGTATAAGCTGTACCACGTAACGTGGAAGTCGTTAAGATATACGGGGGCAAGGGTTTTTTTTTTATGCAAATAGGTGCAGAAGAGAGAGTGAGCATTTTTCTGTATGCCTAATAATAGCAACATTAATTTATCAAGACACTGAAGCAACTATAATTTCTTGAACTGAACGATATACATCATTTAATGAAACAGAGTAACCCGCGGGAAGAGCAGTAATTTTTGCAGAATAACCTTTACCAAACACAGCCAGGAAATATGCAGTACATGAGACAAGGTACATCGACCTGCTCTTTTCTCGCTGCTCATCAGTTTTTACAAAATTCTGCCTCTAACTCTAACACGTAGTGGCTGGAATGGATGATAAAAACCGTGGGGTAAAATGGTGAGGGAATCGGATCACTAAAAGGAGGACTTTACCCGAGACGCGCATGCAACTGATACTCCGAATGGAAATCAGTGGGATATATTAACCACTAAAGCTGATTTGTAAAAAGATATACAACCTTCAGGAATAGCCGAGTCTGTCTAAATAATTTATAAGATACGGGAAATAATAAGTTACAACGTAAAGACGTCCTTATTCTCTTACTAAAGTAAAGAAGATGTATCAAGGGGAGGTTAATAGGGGCGTCTTTGCGTTCGTAATACACACCTATTGATCGAACGTACAGAAATCAAATCTAGCAACACACATTTGAATTGCTTCGTTATCTTCCTTTAATCCGACTTTCTGGGGGTTCCAAACTCTCGAGGAGTACTAAAGAACGAGTCGCACTAGTGTTCTGTATGAACTCTGCATTATAGATCAGCTACATTTTCGTGTCTTGGACTGATAATTTAAGGAATGAGGAAGTTCTGCGCAGAATCGGAGAGAAAAGGAACATACTGGAAACACAGACAAGAAGAAGGGACAGGATGATGGCATATCTGTTAAGACATCGGGAAATAACTGGCATAATATTAGAGGGAGCCGTAGAGGATAAAACCCGTAGAGGAAGACAGACATTAAAATATATTCAGTAGAAAACTGAGGACGTAGGCTGCACTGCAAGTGCTACTTTCAGATGTAGAGGTTGAGAGGAATTCGTAGCGGGCCGGATCAAACTAGTCAGATGACGGTTGACTCAAAAAAAAAAAAAAAAAAAAACAAAAAAAAAACAAAAAAAACCGAAGTTAACCATTCACCTTTACTACTACCGACCTAGCGTGCTCTTAGCAACGTTACGCTAGATTTCCTCGTTTGTCTGTGTATTTTAAATGAGGTAGAATAACTACCCTAGGAAAAAAATATGCATGCAATTCCTATTTCAGTAATAATTATAATAATATAATAATTTTAAAACGCTACATAATAAATTTTGACCATTTGGCGTACAGATATATGTTCATATGGAATCCAGAAAGAACGTACTACTGGTCTACTGTATTATGCTCCATCGCTACATCACAAATTTTGTAATTTACAATTGTAGACCGTACTGTACTGTATAACACTACACAGCGCTACACTGCTGTACTTGCTACCAGAACGGAGCTAGACTTCCTCTTTTGCCTGGATAGCTAGACTATGGTGAGCTGGGGCACAACCCGGAAGTCGCTCAGGATTCCAAAGTGAAAAGATTGGGAATTTGCTGCCAGGACTCAGGAAATCCTTCCAGGTCACCTGAGAGACACGTCTCATTGCTGTCTGCAGGAGGTTGTTGTAGGTGGATGTGCTGACGTGGCGGTTGTCGTTGTCACGATATATGGCATCTTCTCGGTTGTCCGTCTGTGAAGAAATTCAGCTCGTGCCATCTCTCCTCATTCTCTTGTATACTGTAGATAATATTAATACTAAAGACGCTTCTCTCCTGGTTTGTAACATTTTGTCTATTGGCACACTCCACGACGATGGGGTGCGTGATACCGACTGCTCCACATCCACAGTTATCTGTGGGACGATGGCGACTTTGTAGTAAGAAAGGCGTGTATGACGGAAGGCACGCTCGAGAGTGCACTACTAGAATGACATGTAAAAATCTGAAGTAAATCGGTTAATTACTTTTCGAGATTTGTGGTAAAACGTTTCCCCTTTATACAGGCCGTATAGAGAAGAATCATTCGATTTGGCACGTCTGTATTTCTGAAACTAATAAATATATACAATGAATAAAATTATAAACAGCCGCCCAATTGCAATGGATAAAGAAATTCTTTACCTGTAGTTGTAATCTTCAGTATTCTTCTGCAGCACGACATTTCGAAAGCTTCTATTCTCTTCCTGTCCAAACTATTTATCGTCCATGTTTCACTTCCATACATGGCTACACTCCATACAAATACTTTCAGAAACGACTTCCTGACGCTTAAATCTGAACTCGATGTTAACAAATTTCTCTTCTTCAGAAACGCTTTCCTTGCCATTGCCAGTCTACATTTTAGACCTTCTCTACTTCGACCATCATCAGTTATTTTGCTCCCCAAATAGCAAAACTCCTTTACTACTTTAAGTGTCTCACTTCCTAATCTAATTCGCTCAGCATCACCCGACTTAATTCGACTACATTCCATTATCCTCGTTTTGCTTTTGTTGATGTTCATCTTATATCCTCCTTTCAAGACAATGTCCATTCCGTTCAACTGCTCTTCCAAGTCCTTTGCTGTCTCTGACAGAATTACAATGTCATCGGCGAACCTCAAAGTTTTTATTTCTTCTCCATGGATTTTAATACCTACTCCGAATTCTTCTTTCGTTTCCTTTACTGCTTACTCAATATACAGATTGAATAACATCGGGGAGAGGCTACAACCCTGTCTCACTCCCTTCCCAACCACTGCTTCCCTTTCATGTCCCTCGACTCTTATAACTGCCATCTGGTTTCTGTACAAATTGTAAATAGCCTTTCGCTCCCTGTATTTTACCCCTGCCACCTTTAGAATTTGGAAGAGAGTATTCCAGTCAACATTGTCAAAAGCTTTCTCTAAGTCTACAAATGCTAGAAACGTAGGTTTACCCTTTCTTAATCTTTCTTCTAAGATAAGTCGTAAGGTCAGTATTGCCTCACGTGTTCCAATATTTCTACGGAATCCGAATTGATCTTCCCCGAGGTCGGCTCCTACAAGTTTTTCCATTCGTCTGTAAAGAATTCGTGTTAGTACTTTGCAGCTGTGACTTATTAAACTGATAGTTCGGTAATTTTCACCTCTGGCAACACCTGCTTTCTTTGGGGTTGGAATTATTATATTCTTCTTGAAGTCTGAGGGTATTTCGCCTGTCTCATACATCTTGCTCACCATATGGTAGAGTTTTGTCAGGACTGGCTCTCCCAAGGCCGTCAGTAGTTCTAATGGAATGTTGTCTACTCCCGGGGCCTTGTTTCGACTCAGGTCTTTCAGTGCTCTGTCAAACTCTTCACGCAGTATCGTATCTCCCATTTCATCTCCATCTACATCCTCTTCCATTTCCATAATATTGTCCTCAAGTACATCGCCCTTGTATAGACCTTCTATATACTCCTTGCACCTTTCTGCTTTCCCTTCTTTGCTTAGAACTGGGTTTCCATCTGAGCTCTTGATGTTCATACAAGTGGTTCTCCTATCTCCAAAGGTCTCTTTAATTTTCCTGTAGGCAGTATCTATCTTACCCCTTACATTTGTCCTCTAGCCATCCCTGCTTAGCCATTTTGCACTTCCTGTCGATCTCATTTTTGAGTCGTTTGTATTCCTTTTTGCCTGCTTCATTTACTGCATTTTTATATTTTCTCCTTTCATCAATTAAATTCAATATTTCTTCTGTTACCCAAGGATTTCTACTAGCCCTCGTCTTTTTACCTACTTGATCCTCTGCTGCCTTCACTACTTCATCCCTCAGAGCTACCCATTCTTCTTCTACTGTACTTCTTTCCCCCACTGCTGCCAATTGTTCCCTTATGCTCTCCCTGAAACTCTGTACAATCTCTGGTTTAAGTCAGTTTATCCAGGTCCCATCTCATTAAATTCCCACCTTTTTGCAGTTTCTTCAGTTTTAATCTACAGGTCATAACCAACAGATTGTGGTCAGAGTCCACATCTGCCCCTGGAAATGTCTTACAATTTAAAACCTGGTTCCTAAATCTCTGTCTTACCATTATATAATCTATCTGATACCTTTTAGTATCTCCGGGATTCTTCCATGTATACAACTTTCTTTTATGATTCTTGAACCAAGTGTTAGCTATGATTAAGTTATGCTCTGTGCAAAATTCTACCAGGCGGCTTCCTCTTTCATTTCTTAGTCCCAATCCATATTCACCTACTATGTTTCCTTCTCTCCCTTTTCCTACACTCGAATTCCAGTCACCCATGACTATTAAATTTTCGTCTCCCTTCACTATCTGAATAATTTGTTTTATCTCATCATACATTTCATCAATTTCTTCATCATCTCCAGAGCTAGTTGGCATATAAACTTGTACTACTGTAGTAGGCGTCTGCTTCGTGTCTATTTTGGCCACAATAATGCGTTCACTATGCTGTTTGAAGTAGCTTACCCGCACGCCTATTTTTTTTATTCATTATTAAACCTACTCCTGCATTACCTCTATTTGATTTTGTATTTATAACCCTGTATTCACCTGACCAAAAGTTGTTCCTCCTGCCACCGAACTTCACTAATTCCCACTATATCTAACTTTAACCTATCCATTTCCCTTTTTAAATTTTCTAACCTACCTGCTCGATTAAGGGATCTGACATTCCACGCTCCGATCCGTAGAACGCCAGTTTTCTTTCTCCTGATAACAACGTCCTCTTGAGTTTCTGCAGACTCCTTGTGAGACTGTGGCAGATGCGTTCGACGTCTGTGTCAGACACTCGGGGATGCCTGGCGATTTGCTTTTACACAAACAACCTGTTTCTCGGAATTGATCATGCCACCGTCTAATGCTCTGTGCATTAGGTGGATCCACACCGTACCTAGTACGAAATTTCACACTGAACAGTTATTACTGACCTGCGCTGCGCAAAACGCAGAATACAGAACGCTTTCTGTTGTCCCGACACAATTTTTACTAGAACTGAAGTGGGCGCTCACTGCTGCTACTTAGCGGGAACTATGTAAAACTCGAGAGTTTGCTCTTTCCAGTAGTACGTTGTTCACGCACATATCTCAAATAACACAGTGGTTATGCTTTTTATAAATCGGATGATTCTTTTTGATACACCCTGTATATTACATATACCAGGTGATCAAAAAGTCACTATAAATCTTAATAAACCACGGAATAATGTAGGTAGAGAGGTAAAAATTGACACACATGCTTGGAATGACATGGGGTTTTATTTGAACCAAAAAAAAAAATCACAAAATGTCCGACAGATGGCGCTGGACAGCAAAACTGCTACCGTGACGGGTGAGAGGTACGCCGATATGTTGCAGAATCATGCCCAGCCTGGCTGATAAACACCTGCTGGAACGTACGATGTTTATGCAGGATGGCGCTCCATCCCATATTGCTAGACGCGTGAAAGATCTCTTGCGCGCGTCGTTTGGTGATGATCGTGTGCTCAGCCGCCACTTTCGACATGCTTGGCCTCCCAGGTCCCCAGACCTCAGTCCGTGCGATTATTGGCTTTAGGGTTACCTGAAGTCTCAAGTGTATCGTGATCGACCGGCATCTCTAGGGATGCTGAAAGACAACATCCGACGCCAATGCCTCACCATAACTCCGGACATGCTTTACAGTGCTGTTCACAACATTATTCCTCGACTACAGCTATTGTTGAGGAATGGTGGTGGACATATTGAGCATTTCCTGTAAAGAATATCATCTTTGCTTTGTCTTACTTTGTTATGCTAATTATTGCTATTCTGATCAGATGAAGCGCCATCTGTCTGACATGTTTTGAACTTTTGTATTTTTTGGTTCTAATAAAAATCCCATGTCATTCCAAGCATGTGTGTCAATTTGTACCTATCTATCTACATTATTCCGTGGTTTATTCAGTTTTCAAATTTATACTGACTTTTTGGTCACCCGGTACATTTATGTGTTATATACATTAAAATATGTAACCTCTACGTATCCTCTCATTAGGCGAACAGTATATCGTCGTAACAAAGCAGTGCAAGGGACATAGACGACAGCTCTAAGGGGTGGAGGGGGCGCTATTCTGAGCCGGACGGCCGGGGTTCGACGACCGGCGTCGGCCGTGGGTCGGTGACACCGGCGGCCGGCTAGACACGGGAGCGGCGGCGGCGTCTGGCGGCGGCCTATGCTAACACGCCGCCATTCTGCTGCCTGCCGGCCAGATTTACGGCCCACAGCTGAGCCAGCGGCGGCCGCGACCTGCCCAACATGGGCGCGCGCCTAACAGCCGCCACCGCCGCCACCGCCGCCACTCTGCGATCCAGCGCCGCTCTCTGTCCGTCTTCTTCATAGACCTATTACCCACATGTGGAACAACAACGCACACTGGCATCATCTTTCTATACACGGCCATTCAGGAACAATAACTGTATCTACCGATATACGTACTGGCGGAAGTAGAGCTGTGAGCATGGGGCGTGAGTCGTGCTTGGGTAGCTCAGATGGATGTCGGTACGGTAGCTCAGCGTGTTCGGTCAGAGGGTTACGTGCCCTCTGTAAAAAAAAACTGAGTGAATAGATCAACTTTGAACTTGAATAAGCGTCATGAGACGTCCGCCCCGAACAAATACAACGACCGATAGTGAACAAAATGAGATCAATTAAAAAAAAAAATTGATAGAGCACTTGCTCTCAATAGGCAAAGGTCCCGAGTTCGAGTCTCGGTCCGGCACACAGTTTTAATCTGCCAGGAAGTTTCATATCAGCGCACACTCCGCTGCAGAGTGAAAATCTCATTCTGATATACGTACAGTCCGCAAGCCACTACACTCCGTGGCAGAGTGTGCCTACTAGCGAGTTCCAGTGCCACTCCATTCGCGTGCTGAGCGACGGCCTTTGTGCCCTCGTATGCTCTCTAATTTTTGTTTCATTTATTCATTCATCCAGTGATCATCGCGCAATGACATAGGGTCTGTCATCATATTTCAATGAAAATAAGTAGCTCTAACATACATACATATATATTTTTTCCTTATTGTTATTTCATTCCCCTCACTCCCTATGTGCGCGCGGTGTCCTGTCGGCTGTACAATATTTCGCTCTTCAGCCGGGAACATTTTTAAAAATGTAGCAAAAATGAAAAAAATTGAAACTGATTTTCTTACTGAAATTGAAAATCAAAGACAGACATGCAAAAAAAACGAAACATATACATTTTAAAAACACATCACGGAATGACGAAATTCTTCTAAGAAAAAGCACTGGAGCACTGCACTTTCACTTGAAATCTGAAGGACATCAACTGGGAGAGTAGCGTATCTGGAGGGGAGAATAAGTTGTACAGGTCTATTAGGTAGGAAAGCAATCGAGATGAAGGTAGGTGTTGGGGTGGACAGTGGGAAGACAAAAGGTGGCGAAGACAAAGGGTGAGGAGGAGTCTCGTGTGTAGCTGGAGTAGAGGTAACAACACGAAAGAAATGGGGGTGGATGGGGAGGGAAAGGGGGAGGGGACCCTGATGTGGAGTGGGGCAGGTGGGGAAGAGTTAGACCTGGTAGAAGGGGTAGATATCAGGGTGCGTCTCATTGTCTTGTGAAAGGAGTTGGTTGGGATAGGATATGGAGTGTATGTAGGCGAAGGGACGCGGGACTTTTTGTGAAGTCGTAGCACCAAGCAAGGGTTTCTGTTTGCAGCGGAGCAAATAGGTTTATTGGAATCTATTATCCAGTTGGTATAGGTGTGCAGAGGACTTAGATGCCGGTGAGAAGGGGTGGAAATTTGATGAGATGGTAGAAGACCGATGTGGGGGAAGGTAAACGGATGCAGGAAGGGCGGCGGATTGCATAGCGTTCGAGGATTTGGAGGGATATACGTAACTTTGGTGAGGCAGAGTTCCATCGTGGTGGTGGTAAGTTCCTATGAGACCAAACTGCTCAGGTCTCGGTCCCTTGGCTTACGCACAACTTAATCTAACGCTAAGGACAACACACACACCCATGCTCGAGGGAGCACTTGAACCACTGATGAGGGAAGCAGCGCCTGCCGCTGTGACCGAGCGGTTCTAGGCGCTTCAGTCTGGAACCATGCGACCGCTACGGTCGCAGGTTCGCATCCCACCTCGGGCATGGATGTATGTGATGTCATTAGGTTAGTTAGGTTTAAGTAGTTCTAAGTTCCAGGGGACTGATGACCTCAGATGTTAAGTCCCACAGTGCTCAGAGGCATTTGAACACCATTTTTGGGGGAAGCGAACCGTGGCAAGGCGACTTAGACCATGGAACATTTGCATTGCAGAGGATGGGTCGGATTGGGGTTTTGTGGGTGTGGAGAATAGTGGACGGGTGTAATCCGCAAGTTCAGCCTGTTAGTATTTTTAGCAGTGTTCGTCTGTTGGGGGCTTTCTGTTGGATGGTTAGAAGGTGAAGTTCCACATTAGTTGCCAGTCGATAGTTAGTCAAGATATTTTACTGTATTAGTTAACTGGACAGGACGGTTGTGATTGGTGAGGTAAACATCGTAGGGATGGATTGTGTCAGTGATTTGTTCTACATTTATTGCCTGGGTTTTGGAGAGGTTGATCTTGAGGAGCCATTGCTTACAACAGGAGGTAAGCTATCTGAAGTGTATTTGAGGGGATCGTGTAGAGTAGAGGGTGAGGAAAGCGGTGTCATTAGAATACTGAACTAGGTGGTCTGGTGGAGGTGGTTGGGGCGTATCAAGTGTGTAGAAGAGATGAGAGAGAACACCGCCTTGGGGACTCCTGCAGTGGCATGGAAGGGATGGGAACTAGTATTGTGGATGGGCAATAAGATAGGAAGCATAGAATGAGGCGGACATAGCTAATTGGAAGTACATATGGCTGGAATCTGAAAAGGATACCAAAATGCCGTGCATGATCATAGGATATCTCTAGGTTGAAGAAGACACAAATACCGGATTTACGGGAAATGAGCTGGTGAAATATGAGATGGGGCATCAGTGGAGAAATTAAGATGGTAGCCACATTGCTTGATGGGGAGGAGACGGCGTTGGTTAAAGTGCTGTTCGATGTGTCAGGAAAGGGTGGGCCGAGGTGAGGCAGAAGAGACAGTAGGACGAAGTATCAGTAGTAGGTTTCTGTGGCTTTCCATTGCTGAGGATAGTAATCTGCTGAGAGGTTGAAAGGAGTCTGCTGGGGTACACTTGTATGTGGCACCCTAATATGAAAAGAATATTAATGTACATCAGACTGAACCTATCACATTATAAACGATATATGTCTCTGATATTCTTTATAAAGCGGATCCCTAACTGCACGACCGCAGAGCCAAAGATACTGTTTCTGGTCTGAGATTGTAGTGTTGGAGTAAGAGAGCACTGGGCGCACAGTTGTAGGTAGCTGTCTGTGAGCGAAATACGATGGAGAAGGTAGTTTTTGTGGTGTGCTCTCTGAAGCGACCAAGTGTTAGATTAATTTAGGTATGTCAATATTGTTGAATATGGAAGCGTAAGTCTTCATGCTACCAAGGTGAAAATGTTAAACATTTATGATTTTTGTTTTCCCAGCGCGTTAGTGCAGATGAGTCGGCTGATAATTAGTAATTGTTGAGCAACACCAGAATGTACGTAAACTGATTTTATAAAAAGGCTAGTTAGATATTTCACTTTTGTAATGCTTATAAGATTTGTTAACAAAGGTATATGTAATTTGACGATCTGCGTTTATACTGGATTAGTGAGGCTAGATAATAGTTGCTGTAAAAAAATCTAATTATTTGTGGGCCAATTAATAAATATATATTCCTTTTTTAACAATGTAACTTCAGTTGTCAAATGTTTTTCAAAAGACAAACTTAACTCGCAATACAATTTTGCCAAAAAAACACAGTGTTAGTAATTCACCATAATCAATACCGCCTCCCTGTCCAGATCATATATTTTTCAAAGAAGTTGTTCCTCAGCAATAAGAATTTAAGGTGCATTTCAAGTGTTATGGCCAGCATTGCACAGTGTTGAGCGTGTAGTTAGCATACCCATATTTTTTTTATGAGAGACCAGAATATACACTTTGTGATCAAAAGCATCCGGACACCTCAAAAAACATACGTTTCTCATATTAGGCGGATTGTGCTTCCACCGAATGCCTGGTACTCCATATCAGCGGCCTCAGTAGTCATTAGACATCTTGAGAGAGCAGAATGGGGCGCTCCTCTGAACTCACGGACTTCGAACGTGGTCAGGTGATTGGGTGTCGCCGCGGTGGCCAAGCGGTTCCGGGCGCTTCAGTCCAGAACCATGCGACTGCTACCGTCGCAGGTTCGAATCCTACCTCGGGCATGGTTGTGTGTGATTTCCTTAGGTTAGTTAAGTTTAAGTAGTTCTAAGTTCTAGGGGACTGATGACCTCCGATGTTAAGTCCATAGTGTTCAGAGCCATTTGAACCATTTGATTGGGTGTCACTTGTGTCATACGTCTGTACGCTAGATTTCCACATTCCTAAATATCCCTAGGTCCACCCTTTCCGGCGTGATAGTCATGTGGAAACATGAAGGGACACGTACAGCACAAAAGTGTACGGGCCGACCTCATCTGTTGACTGACACAGACCGCCGGCAACTGAAGAGGGTCGTAATGTGTAATAGGCAGACAGCCACCGACAACATTACACAGGAATTCGAAACTGCATCAGGATCCACTGCAAGTACAATAACAGTTAGGGGGAAGGTGAGAAAATTTGGATTTCATGGTCGAGTTGCTGCAAATAAACCACAAATCACGCCAGTAAAAGCCAAACGACGCCTCGCTTGGTGTAAGGAGCGTAAACATTGGACGATTGAACAGTGGAGAAACGTTGTGTGTAGTGACGAATCACGGTACACAATGTGGCTACCCGATGGCGGGGTTTGAGTATGGCAAATGCCAGGTGAACGTCATCTGCCAGCGTGTGTAGTTGTTGAAATGTGTGTGAAATCTTATGGGACTTAACTGCTAAGGTCATCAGTCCCTAAGCTTACACACTACTTAACCTAAATTATCTTAAGGACAAACACACACACCCATGCCCGAGGGAGGACTCGAACCTCCGCCGGGACCAGCCAGCGTGTGTAGTGCCAACACTAAAATCAGAGGCGGTGGTGTTACGGTGTGGTCGTGTTTTCCATGGAGGGAGCTTGGACCCCTTGTTGTTTTGCGTGGCACTATCACAGCACAGGCCTACTTTGATGTTTTACGCACCTTCTTGCTTCCCACTGCTGAAGAGCAATTCGGGGATGGTGATTGCATCTTTCAACACGATCGAGCACCTGTTCGTAATGCACGGCCTGTGGCGGAGTTGTCAGACGACAATAACATCCCTGTAATGGACTGGACTGCACAGAGTCTTCAGTCCTAAAGAACACCTTTGGGATGTTTAGCAACGCCGACTTCGTCCCAGGTCCCGCCGACCGATATTGATACCTCTCCTCAGCGCAGTGCTCCTTGAAGAATGTGCTGTAATTCCCCAAGAAACCTTTCAGCATCTGATTGAAAGTATGCCTGCAAGAGTTGAAGCTGTCATCAAGGCTAAGGCTGGGCCAACACCAAACTGACTTCCAACATTACATCTACATCTACATCTATACTCCGCGAGCCACCTTACGGTGTGTGGCGGAGGGTACTTATTGTACCACTATCTGATCCCCCCTTCCCTGTTCCATTCACGAATTGTGCGTGGGAAGAACGACTGCTTGTAAGTCTCCGTATTTGCTCTAATTTCTCGGATCTTTTCGTTGTGATCATTACGCGAGATATATGTGGGCGGTAGTAATATGTTGCCCATCTCTTCACGGAATGTGCTCTCTCGTAATTTCGATAATAAACCTCTCCGTATTGCGTAACGCCTTTCTTGAAGTGTCCGCCACTGGAGCTTGTTCAGCATCTCCGTAACGCTCTCGCGCTGACTAAATGTCCCCATGACGAATCGCGCTGCTTTTCGCTGGATCATGTCTATCTCTTCTATTAATCCAACCTGGTAAGGGTCCCATACTGATGAGCAATACTCAAGAATCGGACGAACAAGCGTTTTGTAAGCTACTTCTTTCGTCGATGAGTCACATTTTCTTAGAATTCTTCCTATGAATCTCAACCTGGCGCCTGCTTTTCCCACTATTTGTTTTATGTGATCATTCCACTTCAGATCGCTCCGGATAGTAACTCCTAAGTATTTTACGGTCGTTACCGCTTCCAATGATTTACCACCTATGGCATAATCGTACTGGAATGGATTTCTGCCCCTATGTATGCGCATTATATTACATTTATCTACGTTTAGGGAAAGCTGCCAGCTGTCGCACCATGCATTAATCCTCTGCAGGTCCTCCTGGAGTACGTACGAGTCTTCTGATGTTGCTACTTTCTTGTAGACAACCGTGTCATCTGCAAATAGCCTCACGGAGCTACCGATGTTGTCAACTAAGTCATTTATGTATATTGTAAACAATAAAGGTCCTATCACGCTTCCCTGCGGTACTCCCGAAATTACCTCTACATCTGCAGATTTTGAACCGTTAAGAATGACATGTTGTGTTCTTTCTTCTAGGAAATCCTGAATCCAATCACAAATCTGGTCCGATATTCCGTAAGCTCGTATTTTTTTCACTAAACGTAAGTGCGGAACCGTATCAAATGCCTTCCTGAAGTCCAGGAATACGGCATCAATCTGCTCGCCAGTGTCTACGGCACTGTGAATTTCTTGGGCAAATAGGGCGAGCTGAGTTTCACATGATCTCTGTTTGCGGAATCCATGTTGGTTATGATGGAGATTTGTATTATCTAAGAACGTCATAATACGGGAACACAAAACATGTTCCATTATTCTACAACAGATTGACGTAAGCGAAATAGGCCTATAATTATTCGCATCTGATTTATGACCCTTCTTGAAAATGGGAACGACCTGCGCTTTCTTCCAGTCGCTAGGTACTTTACTGGAGGGCGCCAGGAAGTAGTAAGTCACTTTCAGCCAGGTGTCCGGATACATCGTGTATCGCATTCCACCGTTGCTGCTTTAGAGATAAGACAATTTAATAAATTTGTTATGTACACAGGGACCAAAGTTATCACTTATAAGTTTTGAATAGACGCAGAGGGTTGAGTGCTTAAGGGGCTGAATGTGTTTTTTCACTGACTGTACTTCATTATTGGTATTGGGAATTGCATTGCCCTATCAATGCGTACAAAGTTTTGCTAACAATGACACAGGGTAAGCACACCACTTGCAGTTACAACACGCTACACGATAACTCGAGTTTAGTATCCATTCAACAGTTCAGACATTCATTCGACATAATCTAAAAAAATAATTTTTAAAGAGTGTTACAAGGTTAGTGGTGTAAAGGATTTCAAAGGTGAGTGGGAAGGAGACGGGGCATTCTTTGCGGTGTTAGTAGGTAATGCAGTCGTTACCAGGGGAAGCGTTGCGTTTTCTGTTTAACACGCGGTGATTTTTAATTTGGAGACAACGTAGTATCTCAAAAACTACAATTCGGATTAGAAAACGAAAAAATATGTGTTCAATACAACTGTAGCTCCTGGTGCCATACCGCCTTTTCACCAGTTCAACGAAAAAGAAGAGGAATGGCTCGAGTTGTTGCAACAGTATGAAGCCCACACCATTGCTCATAACGTATCAGGAACTGCGAAGCTATATTACTTTTTGTCGATGGTTGGAAGTGGTCTCTCTCCTCATTCAAAAACCGTTCCCTAACGCCACTCCGAGTAAACTGTCCCATGGACAGGTTGTAGATTCTCTAACTATTATGCCTAACAAGTGAATCTGGTTGCAGCTAGGTACCAATTCTTTCGTTGCAAGAAAAGATCAGAACAAACTTATCGCGAGTGGGTAACAGATTTGCAGGGTATGACGAGGAGATGTAAACTAAAATGTGCTTATGGTGTTACATATTCAGATGTTATGTTGCGTGATGCGATCGTGTACAATGTAACTGATGTCAACCTTACAGAACAGATTTTGAAACAGTCCCATCCATCATGTCATCATGTAGTGAAAATTCTAGATCAGTATGATTCAGGTGCCATGACGGCCGATAAATTTGAGCAGCCGCCAATTTGTTGGCTTGAGTCGTCCCTTGCTCACGACTTGCCCAGTAGGCAGCAACAGCAGGTGCACGCCAAGCCACGTAAACAGTTCACTAAGTAGGCTGTTGACGGCACCAACACCAAGACTGCCCCTCTAGACAAGCACAGTGTTACGCTTGTGGCAAGAAAGGACATGTGCAATCCGCTTGTTTGCAATGGAACAAACTTAAGAATTCTGCCTGCTCACAAAAATCTACTCACAAGGCCCATGTCATAAATGCGCCGTATTCAAAGCCTGCTGCAGGCATTAGCAAAGATAGCAAGCAAACAATTTTTTCAGTGCTATGCCAGTTCAACAAACGTTTTGTTCATTTGCATCCTAGTGGAAAACACGTGAAATTTCAATTGGACGTGGTGCCTCTGTTACACTGCTGAATCGTAATACATATGAACTGTTAGGCTCCTCACACCTGCCTAAAACTAACGCGCACCTGACGGCTTATAAAGGACAATACATTGCCGCTATGAAATAAATGGTTCAAATGGCTCTGAGCACTATGCGACTTAACTTCTGAGGCCATCAGTCGCCTAAAACTTAGAACTAATTAAACCTAACTAACCTAAGGACATCACACACATCCATGCCCGAGGCAGGATTCGAACCTGCGACCGTAGCGGTCGCTCGGCTCCAGACTGTAGCGCCTAGAACCGCACGGCCACTACGGCCGACCTGCCGTTCTGAGAAAATGTACTTTGCCTACCATGTATCGCTCGCATACTTGAACTGTGAATTGCACTGTGCTACAATCACGCGATTGTGAGAACATATTTGGCCTTGATTCGTTTGATTTGTTTGGCTTTAAAATTCAGGACAATGTGTTGTCAGTGAGTGCATTCAATGCCAACGACTGTGTAGCTAGTTTGCTGAAAGAATTCCCTGAACTCTCTTCTCAAGGTTTAGGTACGACTAACAATTTTGTTGCACATATTACCATGAAAGACAATGCTCAGCCGAAATTTGGCAGAGCCAGAACTTTTCCCATTGGGTTTCGGGACAAAGAGGCTGCTGAACTTAAGCAATTGCAAGATAGCGGAGCTATTCCGCCCATACAAGCTAGTCAGTGGGAAAGTCCACTGGTTTTGCTCCCTAAACCTTCAGGTCGTATTCGCCTTTGTGTTGACTTTAAGTCTATAGCCAACTCACAAACTGTGATTGATACTTATCCATTGCCACGCCCAGAGGATCTCATGGACAGATTAGGCGCTGGTCGCTACTTTTCAAAAATTGATTTGCGTGACGCATATCTTCAAATACCACTAGATGAAGAATCTCAAGCCGTGTGTGTTGTGAATACTCATTTGGGCTTGTTCAGATATTTGTGTTTGCGTTTTGGCAGTGCTTCCGCACCCAGCATTTTCCAACGGTATTTGGGACAGCTGACTGTTCAAGTACCAAACTTTTCAAGCTATTTGGACAATATTGTCGAAGCAGATCGTACGCCTGAAGAACACATTGCAAATTTTCGTGCTTTGTTTGGTGTTATGTGATGCAGCACTAAAAAGTAGACTGGACAATTGTGATTTTTTTAAAACCTGAGTTGCAGTATCTCGGTCATGTCATAAAGAGTCAAGGTGTATATCCTCTTCAGTCACATTTGTTAGCCATATGTGACGTGGTAGTTCCTCGCAATGTCACAGAAATGCAGTCAGTCTTAGGGCAAATGAACTATTATATTCGGTTCATAACGAATGCTGCACAAATCGCAGCTCAATTGCATCGCTTGCGTCGCAAGAACGTCCTCTTTGTTTGGACAGATGGGTGCCAAGAAGCTTTTCAAAAACTTAAAGATGCATAGCTCAGTAATCAATGCTTGGTTCACTTTGATCCTGACAAACAGCTTGTGTTGCAAGTTGGCGCTTCCTCTTACGGAATCGGTGCAGTGCTTTCACACAGATTTGGTGATACAGACAGGCCTATTGCTTTGTCAAAAGCTCAGTGTAACTATTCATAAATAGAGAAAGAGGCATTGGCTATTGTGTATGGTGTCACCAAGTTCTACCTCTATTTGTATGTCAGAAAATTCTACTTACTAACGGATCGCAAGCCATTGCAGTCCTTGTATCATCCGATGCAGCCGGTTCCTGTACAAACAGCCCTAAAATTGCAAAGATGGGCATTGTTGTTGTCTCAATACCAGTACGAGACTGTGTATCGTCCGAGAGCTCAACTTTGTAATGCGGACCCACTTTCACGGCTTCCGATTGCACCTGATACAGACTTTCTGTTCCATCTTGTTCTCACAGCGATGCTCAGTATTCTGAATTGCTTCAATCCTTTCCTCTGAGCTATAGGAAAATTGCACAGGCCACGGAAGCTGATTCAGATTTGAACATTTTGCTAAAATGCATTCACACATCTTGGCCTCGCTCATTGCATAATATAAAGAACTCTGTAGTGCGCCGATACTTTGCACGTCCGCATAACCTCGCTATACAGCAAGGTGTGATTCTTGTTCAAAATGACAGTGGACAGCTTTGCAAAAACAAGTGTTGCTTCTACTTCACCAAAGGAGTGTTCGTACGAATCAATTAGCGCGTCGACACTGTACTTGTCAGGGTATGGACATCCAAATAGAACAGATAATATCACAGTGTCACGTACGTGCGGAAAATCAGTCCGCTCAGCCACAAAAATTCTCTGCTTGGCCTAAGTCGCCATCATCATGGCAATGTATGCACATAGACTTTGCTTGGTTTTTTTGGAACACTCGCTGGTTGCTTGTGGTAGACTCATATAGAAAGTTTCTTTCTGCTGCGCCAATGAACTCGAAGACGGTACGTGGCACAGTTCAGGCGTTGTCCTCTATTTTTTGCCTCGGAGGTTTGCCTGAAGTCATAGTGTCGGACAACGGCCCTCAGTTCACGTCAAATGAATTTGAAACATTCTGTGAACGCAATGGCATACAGCATCTCACTAGTGCACCGTTTCATCAACAGTCAAACGGCGAAGCGGAGCATTTTGTCAGAACCTCCAAGCAGCAGATGGCCAAACTTGGCACAGCGCACACCATGGATCAAGCATTGCAATTGTTTCTTGCCCCATATCGTTCGCACCCACGAGATGGACCATCGCCGGCGGAATTGCTTCACGACCGCCTTCATGGCACACTGCTCCACCTGCTCTACCCTCCTCAGCATTCAGTGCCACAGGAAGGCCGCGAGTATCACTTCGAGCGGCGTGATATTGTCTTTTACAGGGTTTTTAGCGGCAGCAGGCGGTGGGCGCGAGACGAGATGCTTCGTCAACTTGGCGCATGCATGTATCTCATTTCAGGTCCAGACGGACTGCAGTGCCGCACGTCACAATCAAATTAGTCACTGTCATGTGCACGGTGATCCTGCTGTATCTCTTCCCCCAGATTTACGGAACCCGAGGACAGCGCGGACACAGCAGCCGCCAGTGGGCGTCATCACGACACCGTGGAGACAGAGCCTTCGAATCTTCCGTTCCCTCTCGTTCTACCGATGGAGCCCACACCACAGCAGTCGACGCCTTCTACATCTGGGTATGGGCCTCCAGAGGTACACGTACCCTTCTGGGCGTTTTCCAGGGGATATTTCAACCAGAGCGAAGGCCGTATTGCGGGGTACGCCCGGAAGTCTGACGTCCACTGCAGCCAGAGCTTCCTGTCCATCAGACCGCAGAGCGTCCACGCTCCTGCCTCTACACCCCCCCCCCCCCCTCCAAATGTCGTGCTCCATATACGACGACCGTCCGTCGCTTTGGAGGGGGGGGGGGGGGGAGAGGAGGGATGTTACTGCATAAAGTCAACGCCGGCACGGTAGTCGGAAACGACAGAGGAGCGATGGCTATGAGAGAAGGTCAGACAATCGCACGGTAACTGACCTCCCTCCAGGACGACAAAGCGACAGCAGCGGCCGCTATGTGAAGAAGACATAAGCGCTAGGCCCGACTGGTGGCAAATCACTTCGGTAGCAGCGTCAACTCTAGTGACTTCATTAGCACTCTCTACTTAGCACAGACTTGTGTTTGTCTATTCTGAAGAAGACGGATGATTTTGCATTTAGCCTTTCGTTTGCGACACATATCAAAGTAAAGTAATTGTAATTCTTTTTTGTAAAAAAACTCATTAATACGAACAGAGTATGCAGGATTCCTAGAGACTACACAAACCACTCAGTGTTTTGTAGCTTTTTCGATGTAGCTGTTTTGAAAGACTGATTGACTCACTCGTTCATTCACACTGCTTGTGCACGTCGCCTTTTATTTCTTAAATACGTTCCTTCACATTCTCACTGAGTTGTTAGTTAGGATGCGCACTGTTATGGTAGGAGAGGGTATGCGGATGACAACCAAAGGTATCCAGCTGCGAAAAGAAATGCCACCTCGTAAGTCGAGCAGAATGGCAGGTGTCGGTCAAGGTGGTACCCAGAACTGTCCGGAGCGCCTCCACACACGTCTTCGCTAGTCATCGGGGTTCCCCAGTAATCCTACATTCTCTGGTATGCCACTTCGTTTCCAACCCCACCTGCATCCAAATCCCTCGCGTAGGAAATGTTACCAGAATCCCACAATACTATCACCCTCTCAGAATTAAAAACTGCGCATCTTACCACCATCTTACCAAACTTGAAATCATCATTTTTATTCATATTCACTTAACTTTATACACTGAAGATCCAAAGAAAATGGTACACCTGCTTATATCGTGTAGCGCCCTCGAGAGCACGCAAAAGTGCCGCAACACGATGTGGCACGGACTCAGACTAATGTCTGAAGTAGTTCTGGAGATAACTGACAATGAGTCCTGCAGGGCTGTCCATAAATCCGTAGGGGTACGAGGAAGTGGAGATATCTTCTGAACAGCGCGGTGCAAGGCATACCAGATGTAATGTTCACTCTGGGGAGTTTCGTGGCCATCGAAAAAGTTTAAACTCAGAAGAGTGTTTCGGTGCTACTTTGTAGCAATTCTGGACGTGTGAGGTGTCGCTTTGTCGAGCTGGAATTGCCCAAGTCCGTCGGAATGCAGAACGGACATAAATGGATACAGGTGATCAGACAGGATGCTTACGTACGTGCCACATGTCAGAGTCGTATCTAGACGTGCCATTCACTCCAACTGCACACGCCCCACACCATTACAGAGCCTCAACCCCCTTGAACAGCCCTTGTTGACTTGCATGTTCTATGGATTTATGAAATTGTCTCCATACCCGTACATATCCATCCCCTCGATACAATTTGAAACGAGAGTCGTCCGACCAGGCAACATGTTTCCAATCATCAACAATCCAATGTCGATGGTGACGGGCCCAGGCGAAGTGTAAAGCTTTGTGTCGTGCAGTCATGAAGGATACACGAGTGGGCTTTCGGTTCCGAAAGCCCATATCGAAGATGTTTCGTTGATTGGTTCGCACGCTGACACTTGTTGATGGCCCAGCTCTGAAATCTGCATCAATCTGCGGAAGGGTTTCACTTCTGTCACGTTGAACGATTCTCTTCAGTCGTCGTCCGCCCCGTTCTTGCAGGATTTTTTTTCTGAGCGTAGCGATGTTGGAGATTTGATGTTTTACCGAATTCCTGATATTCACGATACACTCGTGAAATGATCGTACGGGAAAATCCCCACTTCACCGCTACCTCGGAGATGGTGTGTCCCATCGATTGTGCGCCGACTGTAACACCACGTTCAAGCTCACTTAAATCTTGATACCCTGCCATTGTAGCAGCAGTAACCGATCTAACAACTGCGCCAGACACTTGTTGTCTTATATAGGCGTTGCCGACCGCAGTGCCGTATTCTTCCTCTTTATATATCTCTGTATTTGGATACTCATGCCTATAGCGGTTTCTTTGGCACTTCAGTGTACGTAGCTGGTTTTTTCCCCGTCTGAAGAGGAGTGGCATACGCATTTCGACCTCATTCCATTCTTGGGGAATGTATGTAACATACAGACTATGCAGTCACGTCCAAGTTCGAGGCGGCCCCACTCTGTAAGCGACTCGTTATGAATTTACTGTCTCCAGCTCTCCTTACCTCCCGATCACGTGACGGGCTTGGTTGACAGCTTCGGTTTTTACTCGTTCCTTGAGAGTTTGAAGTGCTGTGAGCGTCTTCTCGTCCTTATATCTCTTACTCAAGTAAATTATACCATATTTTGCTAATGAAACGATGTGTGTAATTGAAGCTTATACCCTGACCGGTTAAGAAGATTCATGAAGTTGTCTCATGAACGATTCCCGAACTCCAATATTCTTAATAAAGTCTGTTCGGAAGTTGATGACAAATTGGCGGTCCAGTGGTGATGTCTCCAATTCTAAGCGTTACTGTAAGTCTTCAGTTAGAACTGCGGAAGCTGTTAGAAACATTTTGCTTGTAATTAGTGTTAGTCCAAAAATACATATTAGGTGGCTTTCGCAACAGACGAGTTTGTACCGTACAGCCCATGTACTAGGAACCTATCATGTGTACAAGTATTATGTGTAGCTAATGCAGTAAAGAGGTATTGCGAGTGGTTGCCTACAAAGACTGTTGATGGTGGATTTGATCCGACACTGTATTTTAAGAACGACTAAGCTCGGTTTTTGACCGTTTCAATAGCCAGACTAATCGCTAAGGACCGACGGGGGAACCTTCACATTGTGAATCAAATACCACTCCATTATTAAGAGAAACTGGACTTTGCTGCAAGATTTCTGGTGTTTGCACTATCAGGTACATCTTCTTTGAATTCAATATGAATACTGGGGTTTAATATCAAATTTTCAAGGACGTCTGTTCCCAATTAAGGAGGAGGAGGAGATTAGTGTTTAACGTCGCGTCGACAACGAGGTCATTAGAGACGGAGCGCAAGCTCGGGTGAGGGAAGGATGGGGAAGGAAATCGGCCGTGCCCTTTCAAAGGAACCATACCGGCATTTGCCTGAAGCGATTTAGGGAAATCACGGAAAACCTAAATCAGGATGGCCGGAGACGGGATTGAACCGCCGTCCTCCCGAATGCGAGTCCAGTGAGCTAACCACTGCGCCACCTCGCTCGGTCCCAATTAAGGGAACATGGAACAGGGTACAACTATTTTTTCGAGCAACGTCTCTTCGATCGCTGTTTCGTATAGGTGAAGCACAATGAGGAAAGGTTTGAGGCCGTCTCGTTTCCCGGACCTATCTGCTTGTGGTTTTTATCTGTACAGATATTTAAAAGGAAAAGTATACGAAGATAATCCTGAACCGATACACCAACTGAAGGAAAACATACGCCGGAGTACTGAAGCAAATGACATTACAATCTTCGAAAAATAATACTGAATGTAATTCCAGGAACACAAAAAATGCATAGAGATGCAGAGGAACATTTCCAATATGCGAGTGATAGGTTTGCAACTGCGTTGGAACTGTGGAGTGGAAAGACTTCGAGCTGTGGGGTCATAATTTTATCTTTCGACGTAAATTTATTTGAAAATAAAAATTTCAAAAAACCCTTACACAATCTTACAAGCACAATGTTGGCGAATTGGCTTAATATTCTGATAATGAAAGATAAATGACAACAAGAACAATTGGAAACGTGCAAAATTTAAATAACCAATGATTCCCAGAGAACGTATAACTTGATGGTTCAAATGGCTCTGAGCACTATGCGACTTAACTTCTGAGGTCATCAGTCGCCTAGAACTTAGAACTAATTACACCTAACTAACCTAAGGACATCACACACATCCATGCCCGAGGCAGGATTCGAACCTGCGACCGTAGCGGTCGCTCGGTTCCAGACTGTAGCGCCTAGAACCGCAGGGCCACTCGGGCCGGCGTATAACTTGAAACTTGCAATATGTCGCTATGGAATTTAACTTGCCTTGACGTTCTACAAGTGCAGTAGCACACATTTTTCCGGTGAACATCATCAGATAAACACTGCAGAATAAAAACACAAATGTTTTAAATCACTACACCACACAGTTATCAGTTTAAGCAGCGACAGTGAGAATAGTGAGAAGCTTAACATCAAAATTGGTGACCACGAAGCAGACGAAGTGAAGGAATTCTGCTGCAGGGTGACAGTTACTGAACTATATGAAATAAAATCGTCATCACTTCTGAACGGTTTGGGCTAGTACGTTCAAACTGCACGGTTGGCCCCAGGGCCTTATAGGAATTAGTATGCATAGGCATGATTTGGTTTAGCGACGAAGCCCAAATTCATTAGGATGGGTTTGTCAACAAGCAAAATTGACGCATTTGGGGGACTGAGAATCCGCATTTCGCGATGGATAAATCTCTCCACCCTCAGCGGGTGACTGTATGGTGGGCAATGTCCAGTCACGGAATAATCGGTGCGACATTCCTTGATGTCACGGTGAAAACCGAACGGTACGTGAAGGTTTTCGAAGATGATTTCATCGCCATTATCCAAAGTGACCCTGATTTCGACAAGATGTGGTTCATGCATGACGGACCTCGACCCCATCGACGCAGTAGAGTGTTTGATGTCCTGGAGGAGCACTTAACGGACCACATTCCAGTTCTGGGGTACCCAGAGGCCACTGGCATGGGCCTCGATTGGCAGCCATTTTCTCCGGATGTGAACACATGCGACTTCTTTTTGTGGGGCTATATTATAGACAAGGTGTAGAGCAATAACCAAAAACCATTGCTGAGCTGAAAACAGCTATTCACGAGGTCAACGACAGCATCGACACTTCAGCGAGTCATGCAGAATTTCTCTATTTGTCTGATCCACATCATCGCCAATGATGTCAGGCATATCTAACATATCATATCCTAAATCCTAATATCTGTAGTGACGTTTAAATGTTGTATAAAGCGTGTGCATGACGTAATTTGAAATAATTTACGTTTTTTCACGAAGTTAAACAATTGTCACCCTGTACCTTCGAAGCAAAATGACCCGTGGCGGACAGAGCAAGGAAGACATAAGAAACAGACATGCACAAGTGAAGAGGGTATTGCCGACCAAAGAAGTCTAATATTATCAGACATAGCCCATAATTTGAGGAAGAAATTTTTGAGAATGTACGATAAATAAATGTCGTGTGACTAGGACCTCTCGTAGGGTAGACCGTTCGACGGGTGCAAGTCTTTCGATTTGACGCCACTTCCGCGACTTGCGCGTCGTTGGGGATGAAATGGTGATGATTAGGACAACATAACACTCAGTCCCTGAGCGGAGAAAATCTCCGACCCACACGGGAATCGAACCCTGGCCCTTGGGATTGACATTCTGTCTCGCTGACTACTCAGCTACCGGGGGTGGACAGAACGTACGTTTGGAGTACAGCATTGTGTGGTAGTGAGTCATGGTCTAAGGTGAAAACCGGAACAGAGAATCTAAGCGTTTGGGATGCCGTACTACAGAACACTGTTGAAAATGAGATGGACTAATAGGGTAAGGAATGAGGAAGTTCTCCGCAGAATCGGCGAAGAAATCTTTGACCATTACCTTTGAGTGACATCAGGCATTATCTGCCCCCCCCCCCCCCTCCTTTCATCTGTTACCCCGCCACCCTCTAACACATTATACCAACTTAAGCACCTAACTAAACTGTAGAATGAAAGACTTTTCTTAGAACATTTATTATTAAAATGATGAAAGATGAATGATATTTAGTGCATATGTGTGTGTGTGTGTGTGTGTGTGTGTGTGTGTGTGTGTGTGTGTGTGTGTGTGTGTGTGTGTGAGGGAGTTAGAATGGATGACGAAGGAATATGAGGTGCATCGCAAATGCTACTCACAACTCCTCATCAGAAAATAAAGCTCACAATCCACAGTGAGGGTAGGCACTTGTCACAAACCATACTTCTCCTGCATTACTCGTCTCTACTGCGGCACTTGTTTGACCTGCACACTGCAACGCCATTTAAAATCATAGAAGTTCAGATACGTGCACTATACTTACTATTCGTAAATCACTTCATTGCTGCGTTCCTTACTTCTAAACTGGCAAAAATTGGACGACTTCAGGATGTTAATACTTTGCGGCTAACCCCTCTAATAATAATAACAATAAAACCGTCTACAATACTGTAGTAGCCCTTATGTAGTTAACTGCCGTGTTGTGCTGTCAATTAATTCATTTACCTTTTTCGAAACGAGTAATGAAGCAATTTCTGGACTACTGCAGGTACTATCTACAACTTAGAGAAGAAATTTTCTTGAGATATTAAGCAGTTGCTACGTACGTGTCTCATTTTTATCATCAGTGATGAACGAGACAAAGCACAACATACAGGGTGACAATTACTGAACTGTATGAAAAAAAACGTAAATTAGTCACAAACTACGGCGTGGAGACACTTTATTTAACACCTATACATCACCACAGATGTTCGGATATAGTTTATGACATGCTGGATATGCCTGCCATCATAGAATTTGTGGCACTGACGAACAGCGAAATGCTGCCTGACCCACTGAGGTGTCGGAACACTGATGCTGTTGATGGCCTCCTGAGTGGCTGTTATCAGCTCAGCAGTGGTTTCAGGATTATTGCTGTACACCTTGTCTTTAAAAATAGCCCACGAAAAGGGTCACATGTATTCAGATCCGGAGAATATGAAGCCAATCGAGGCCCATGCCAGTGACCTCAGGATACCAGACAGCCAGAACGTGGCCCCAAAGTGCTCCTCCAGGACATCAAACACTTTCCTGCTTCGATGGGGGTCGAGCTCCGTCTTGAGTGAACCACATCTTGTCAAAATCGGGTCACTCTGGATAATGGGAATGAAATCATCTTCCAAAACTTTCACGTACTGTTCGGTACTCACCCTGCCATCAAGGAACATCGCATCCATTATTCCGCGACTGGACACTGCTACCACACGGTCGCCCGTTGAGGGTGAAGAGACTTCTTGATCGTGAAATGTGGATTCTCAGTCCCTCGAATGCGTCAATTTTGTTTATTAACGTACCCATCCAAATGAAAGTGGGCTTCGTCGCTAAACCAAACCATACAGCGCATACTAATTCCAATCATGCCGCGCGGCTAATCGTGTAGTTTGGACGTCCTAACGCAAACCGTTCAGAAGTGATGACGATTTTATTTCGTAGAGTTCAATAATTGTCGCCCTGTATGTGTGTCATTTGATGAACCTGTAACCTCCACCGAATTAATGCTGTTAATTGATAAAAAGTAGTTATTGATAACTTATATAAATATTATTACAGTCTTACAAAACTGTGACAATAGCAATGTCTTTTGAAAATAATTTAGTTTAGTGACTGAAACAGTATCGAATCGTTTAGTTTTTGCCCCTCAGAAAATATCATTTTACTCCTCAGGGGGTAATTACCACCTGGTGTGAAAACACTGTACTAGGGGGAGAGGTAGAAGGCAAAAACTGTACAGGGAGACAATTGAAATACGTACAACGACCGAGGACGTAGCGTGCAAGAACCACTCCGACATGAGGTTGGCACAGGGGACGAATGCGTGGCGGGCAGCATCAAACTAGGCAGCTTTTGCAGTCACCAGGAAATTAACCGAGCGGTAAACAGACTTCCTCTGCGCTGCCTCCGTGTGACTCCCAAGGGCAGCTGCGGCCGCTCCATCTCGACTTCCACGGTGGTAGCCGCAGCTTCCACTCTTGAAGCTCTGTGTAGCGAAAGCATGACAGACTTTCCGACCGCGCCCATATTGGCCCTTTCTCGCTCCTGCTTATATGAGGGTCGTTCAATAAGTAATGCCCCACATTTAAAAAAAAAAAAAAAAAAGCCATTAATATACATAGATAAACGTCCTTGTTTGTGCTTCACATTTGATGTTTGTTCTGTGCGTCGGTGAAGTTTCGAACCGTTCTGGCAGATGGCAGAGTAGTAGTACAGCGTCAAAATGGCGTCTACATACTACCCATGTTACAAACAGCGTGCTGTTATTCACTTCTTGTGTGCAGAAAAAGAAACCGTGGTGAACATCCGTAAACGTTTGTGTGCAGTGTATGTCGATGTTGCAGTTGATAGAAGTACAGTTGGGCGATGGGTAAAGAAAGTTACAGCCTCAAGAATAGCGGAAACAGGACTCCATGATCAGCCATGCTCGGGACGTTATGTAACAGACACTTTTCCAACATAAGCTGAATCGTACGGGTGTCATTATTCGTGCCGACCGGCGCATCACAGCTCGACAATTGGCTCTTGTCGGTCAGCATTGGAAATGCGTCTGCAATGATCGAGAATATAGGATATTCAAAGAGGTGCTCACGATGGGTTCCACGAATGCTCACAGCGGACCACAAGATTCAAAGAAAGGCCATGAAACCTGATGTCAAGGGAAGGCAGGATTTGGTTACGATTCTGGACGGGCCGTAATCAGTTACTATTGGTTGCTTTTTACAGTTACACAGAATTTATTTTAAGCCAGTAATTCCAGACTCAACAATAAATAAAAACACCACACGTTAGTGAAGGAATAAACAACTGTGTAAAAAATAGTGTTTTCAGTGAGTTACATTTTACCAAATCACCATTAAATACAGATAAGCAGATAATGTTTTAAAAGCAAGCAACTGTGATCTGGGCAGAAGGCCTTACACGCCAGTAATAGCAATAAATTAAGAATTGTTTAAGAACTCGCTGCAATTTACAACTTAAAGGTATTGAAATATTAAAGGTAAGTTGCCACTAACACAACAGAAGGCATCAGACGCTAGGAATGGCAGTAAATAAGGTTTTAAAGCTTACTGCTGGAATATAAATCCCAAATTAGAATTTTAAGGCAAATGACCAAAATCACGGCTGAAGGCCTTACACGCCAGGATCGGCAACAATATAAAAAAATTAGAAACCTGCTGTAAAACAGCAAATACAATAGTAAAGGTCAATAAAGAAACAAGCAACTGATCACCAAACGGGTGAAATAAGATGATAGTAAACTTTGTAACACAACCATTAACATCCACTGAACGCTACACTGCTAGATTTATCCCAGAAGGCGACCCGGACTATTAACGAGACATATATAACCTTCAATGTAGACCTTACAAAGTATTGTTCTAAATAATACAATAATAAAACACAAGGACCAGTACATAAGTTCCTTAAAGGGTACTGAGGCAGATTATACCCGCAGATGGAGTGGACTGAGTGAGCGTTACACTGAACTACTGGCCATCAGACCTCCCTTTAGAACATACGTCTTACAAGAACTCATGGGCCACAGACGGTGCTCCAGGAATCCACCTCTGAGAAGGTCCGGCAACAAACACTTTCGCGAGCGATGAGACAGCCAGCCAACAGTTGCATTCACTTCACAAGATGATAACTCCGACAAGTGGCAGTCTAATGAATGACTAATGATAATCTTGCTGAAGCTACTTGACGTCCGATAAACCAAATTCAACGATGGAACAATACGCCAAAGCGGGAACCGGCGGTCTGCCCTACGTCCCCAAATACTGTGCTTCGAGTGCCCGGAACGAGAAACGAATCACTACTACCACCAGAGTAGAAGAATCACCAACCGGCCTGCAATCAAGAAAGCTGTCAAAACTACATGCCTTACCGGACAGCAGCGGCAAGGCGAGGAAACGTACATAAACAAGCCCCAGGGCAGGAGGGCAGGTAACTGGGGCGTTAGCGATCACCAGGCAAGAAAAATTACCGCTGGTTGAACTTAACGAATTGTAACAAGTTGAATGCATTAAATACACTCCTGGAAATGGAAAAAAGAACACATTGACACCAGTGTGTCAGACCCACCATACTTGCTCCGGACACTGCGAGAGGGCTGTACAAGCAATGATCACACGCACGGCACAGCGGACACACCAGGAACCGCGGTGTTGGCCGTCGAATGGCGCTAGCTGCGCAGCATTTGTGCACCGCCGCCGTCAGTGTCAGCCAGTTTGCCGTGGCATACGGAGCTCCATCGCAGTCTTTAACACTGGTAGCATGCCGCGACAGCGTGGACGTGAACCGTATGTGCAGTTGACGGACTTTGAGCGAGGGCGTATAGTGGGCATGCGGGATGCCAGGTGGACGTACCGCCGAATTGCTCAACACGTGGGGCGTGAGGTCTGCACAGTACATCGATGTTGTCGCCAGTGGTCGGCGGAAGGTGCACGTGCCCGTCGACCTGGGACCGGACCGCAGCGACGCACGGATGCACGCCAAGACCGTAGGATCCTACGCAGTGCCGTAGGGGACCGCACCGCCACTTCCCAGCAAATTAGGGACACTGTTGCTCCTGAGGTATCGGCGAGGACCATTCGCAACCGTCTCCATGAAGCTGGGCTACGGTCCCGCACACCGTTAGGCCGTCTTCCGCTCACGCTCCAACATCATGCAGCCCGCCTCCAGTGGTGTCGCGACAGGCGTGAATGGAGGGACGAATGGAGACGTGTCGTCTTCAGCGATGAGAGTCGCTTCTGCCTTGGTGCCAATGATGGTCGTATGCGTGTTTGGCGCCGTGCAGGTGAGCGCCACAATCAGGACTGCATACGACCGAGGCACACAGGGCCAACACCCGGCATCATGGTGTGGGGAGCGATCTCCTACACTGGCCGTACACCACTGGTGATCGTCGAGGGGACACTGAATAGTGCACGGTACATCCAAACCGTCATCGAACCCATCGTTCTACCATTCCTAGACTGGCAAGGGAACTTGCTGTTCCAACAGGACAATGCACGACCGCATGTATCCCGTGCCACCCAACGTGCTCTAGAAGGTGTAAGTCAACTACCCTGGCCAGCAAGATCTCCGGATCTGTCCCCCATTGAGCATGTTTGGGACTGGATGAAGCGTCGTCTCACGCGGTCTGCACGTCCAGCACGAACGCTGGTCCAACTGAGGCGCCAGGTGGAAATGGCATGGCAAGCCGTTCCACAGGACAACATCCAGCATCTCTACGATCGTCTCCATGGGAGAGTAGCAGCCTGCATTGCTGCGAAAGGTGGATATACACTGTACTAGTGCCGACATTGTGCATGCTCTGTTGCCTGTGTCTATGTGCCTGTGGTCCTGTCAGTGTGATCATGTGATGTATCTGACCCCAGGAATGTGTCAATAAAGTTTCCCCTTCCTGGGACAATGAATTCACGGTGTTCTTATTTCAATTTCCAGGAGTGTAGTAATAAGAACTCTAGGAAAGCTAATCAGATCCGCCTTCCCCAAGCACTCCACTCTCCGCTCTTCGGCTCGGCGACACGATGAGCAGCAACACGAACTCAAGTCACTGGAGAATCGCGAGATATCACAATGGTGGAGGTTTCTCTACTTGGATTGAAATGCACTCATCTTAAAGCTTGTTGGATCCGGTTTACGACGAGTTCGTAAACCCTCGTAACCACAGCCCTTCCATCCGGCAGTCCATGCGTGCCACCAGCAGTGGTGGTGGTGGTTAGTGTGTAACGTCCCGTCGACAACGAGGTCATTAGAGACGGAGCGCAAGCTCGGGTTCAGGAAGGATTGGGAAGGAAATCGGCCGTGCCCTTTCAAAGGAACCATCCCGGCATTTGCCTGAAGCGATTTAGGGAAATCACGGAAAACCTAAATCAGGATGGCCGGAGACGGGTTTGAACCGTCGTCCTCCCGAATGCGAGTCCAGTGTGCTAACCACTGCGCCACCTCGCTCGGTGCCACCAGCAGTCCCAGCGTGTTCTGGCACTGCGCGGACCTGGCTCCTCCTGAGTCCTCAACCGAAATCCGCATACTTACATGACACGGAGAAACAACGACGTCGCCCCAAAGGTAGGGCTTTACTACATATCGATAACCGCCGCTGCTGCCACTAGCGGACAGGCAACGCTTGAGAAACCGCGTGGCGCCAGTCAACACCAGAAGAAGACAGACAACCGCAACCATGCCAACAAAACGATACCGTCTGGCTTCCAACAGAGGGCGGAAACCTACAAACAGCACCAACGCGAGCCGCATCACGGCTCAGGCCATTTCATCTGAACTGTTGGTGTGTTTTGAGACCGACATAGAGGCCCTTCTGTCACGGAGCGTTACGGCGTACGAAAGCTGGGTGCACCACTATGAGCCAGAAACAAAAAGGCAGTCCGCGGATAGGCATCATCCTCATTCACCACAAAAGAAGAAACTTGAGACAACCTCCTCTGCTGGAAATTTCATGGCGACAGTCTTCTGGGATTGTGACGGCGTCATTCTCGTGGATCTGATGCCAAGAAGGTCAACCATAAATTCAGAAGCAAACGTGAAGACTCTGAATAAACTCCAGAACCGTTTCCGACGTGTTCGATCGGACACTAATCCAGCAGAAATCTTGCTCCAACACGATAATGCACGCCCACACACAAGTCTGAGAACCTGGGAACCCATCGGCAAATTGGACTGGACATCGTTACATCATTGCCTCATCCACCCTACAGCCCAGACCTGGCACCCTCGGATTTTCATTTCTTTGGGGCACTTAAAGATTCTCTACGGGGAACACGCTTTGAAGATGACGAGAGAGTCAGTCGTGCAGTGAAAACATACGCCTACAGGACAAGAGCTTTCACCAACATGCTCTTCCACAACGTTGGCCAACGGCCATAGAACGTGATGGGGACTACGTAGAAATATTGGACATGGACATGCTGATGTATATTGTCACCAAATTCTGACTCTTAACAATAAATATGTTCTGAGAAAAAATGTAGACCATTATTCATTGAACGACCCTCGTACATTGTCACTACAGCGTATTTAGCAATTTTTATGGATACGAACCTTAGCAGGTAAAAACGGACCTGTTACAGGATCACTTTGTTCTCCGTCCTCCTGTCTGTCTGTGGTTCAAATGGCTCTGAGCACTATGGGACTCAACTGCTGTGGTCATAAGTCCCCGAGAACTTAGAACTACTTAAACCTAACTAACCTAAGGACAGCACACAACACCCAGCCATCACGAGGCAGAGAAAATCCCTGACCCCGCCGGGAATCGAACCCGGGAACCCGGGCGTGGGAAGCGAGAACGCTACCGCACGACCACGAGATGCGGGCTGTCTGTCTGTGAAGACGCCTTTTTCTTAGGAACGAGCAGAGGTATGAAGCTGAAATTTATATCAAGTACGGCTACCGTCTTTTGGAAGTGTAAATAATTCAAGCTTCCAAGTAAACACAATCAAAAACTACGTCCTTATACGTAACATGTCTTGATAATCACAAATTCACTCATCAACTAGCTACGTACACTACTGGTCATTAAAATTGTTACACGAAGAAGAAATGCAGATGATAAAAGGGTATTCATTGGACAAATATATTATACTAGAACTGACATGTGATTACATTTTCACGCTATTTGGGTGCATAGATCCTGAGAAATCAGTACCCAGAACAACCACCTCTGGCCGTGATAACGACCTTGATACGCCTGGGCATTGAGTCAAACAGAGCTTGGATGGCGTGTACAGGTACAGCTGCCCATGCAGCTTCAAAACTACCACAGTTCATCAAGAGTAGTGACTAGCGTATTGTGACGAGCCAGTCGCTCAGGCACCATTGACCAGACGTTTTCAATTGGTGAGAGATCTGGAGAATGTGCTGGCCTGGGCAGCAGTCGAATATTTTCTGTATCCAGAAAGGCCCGTACAGGACCTGCAACATGCGGTCGCCCATTATCCTGCTGAAATGTAGGGTTTCGCAGGGATCGAATGAAGGGTAGAGCAACGGGTCGTAACACATCTGAAATGTAACGTCCATTGCTCAAAGCGCCGTCAATGCGAACAAGAGGTGACCGAGACGTGTAACCAATGGCACCCCATACCATCACGTCGGGTGATACGCCAGTATGGCGATGACAAATACACGCTTCCAATGTGCGTTCACCGCGGTGTCGCCAAACGCGGATGCGACCTTCGTGATGCTGTAATCGGAACCTGGATTCATCCGAAAAAAATAACGTTTTTGCCATTCGTGCACCCAGGTTCGTTGTCGAGTACACCATCGCAGGCGCTCCTGTCTTGTGATGCAGCGTCAAGGGTAACCGCAGCCACGGTCTCCGACCTGATAGTCGATGCTGCTGCAAATGTCGTCGAACTGTTCGTGCATATGGTTGTTGTCTTGCAAACGTCCCCATCTGTTGACTCAGGGATCGAGACGTGGTTGCACGATCCGTTACAGCCATGCGGATAAGATTCCTGTCATGTCGACTGCTAGTGATACGAGGCCGTTGGGATCCATCACGGCGTTCCGTTTTACCCTCCTGAACCCACCGATTCCATATTCTGCTAACAGTCATTGGATCTCGACCAACGCGAGCAGCAATGTCGCGATGCGATAAAGCGCAATCGCGATAGGCTACAATCCGACCTTTATCAAAGTCGGAAACGTGATGGTACGCATCCTCCTTACACGAGGCATCACAACAACGTTTCACCAGGCAACGCCGGTCAACTTCTGTGTGTATGAGAAACCGGTTGGAAACTTTCCTGATGTTCGCACATTGTAGGTGTCGCCACCGGTGCCAACCTTGTGTGAATGCTCTTTAAAGCTAATCATTTGCATATCACAGCATCTTCTTCCTGTCGGTTAAATTTCGCGTCTGTAGCACATCATCTTCGTAGTGAAGCAATTTTAATGGCCAGTAGTGTACATGTTGGGCCTGGTGGTCTAGAGGTAGCCGGCATGGTAGCTCAGTGCGTTGGGTCAGAGGGGTGGCTGTTCTCTGTAACAATAGAAAATATAGTAAAAGAAATGAGTGAGGGGATCAACAATGAACTTGAACGGGTGTCATGTGACGTCCACCAAGGACAAAATGCAACGGAAAGAACGGTGAAGGGGGGGGGGGGGGGGAGGAGGAGAGGTGGGACGGGGCTGCAAACCGCGTACCGCGTGCCTGAAATCTGAGAGGTCTCAGCATCAAATTTCGCCCGGACCACAGGTTTTTCACTCTCCGTTTTAACCTGGCGTTCACATCTCAACGATGTGTGGATTCACCAGAAATAACAGGTGGTTCGGATTTCACGTTAAACGGTAGGGCCTCTTTCCCGTTTGGACAGTCGGGGTAGGGCAGAGACACAAAGTCGCCAAAGTTGCATGCAAAAGAAAGACTCGCACCAGGCCATTCCACCACGCAGAATTATTGTCATTAATATTAAATTGGTGCATAATTTCGTAGAGTTTCCCAAAAGTTTAGTAAACACAGCAGACAAACATATCAACGACCTTACTCATTAATAACAAATCCTCTTTCACTATTTAGAACAGTCTGCCAACGTTGGGGTAACGTTGTGATTTCGCTACTGTAGAAATCACGTGGTTTTGAGGCGCAGAACTCGTCGAGCCATGTTCGGAGCGCATTTTCATCCGGAAAGGAAGTTCCTTGAACGTTGTTCGATAGAGAACAGTAAAGGTGAAAATCTTAGGGCGCAATATCAGATGAATAAGGTGGGTGCGGAATCCAACTCCTGTGTAGTGGTTTTTGCCCGTCTAGCAGAATGCGGGCAGGTGTTACCGTGTAGTAGCATCACTTCATGTAGTCTTTCTCGACCGTCTAAAAGACGTCTCAGTTGTTGACAGTAAATACCGGTGGTGATAGTTACACCTCGCGGAAGCAATTCGCACTACACCACACCGTTGATGTTCCACCTGATGCATAACATTATCTTTTGTGGATGCACGCAGGAGTTGTTGCTTTGTTTCTGCTCAACCATTTCTTTATTTTCTTTATTTTAATACAAAGACACCATTTCTTGCCACAAGTAACGATACAGGATTGAGATACGGGACAGGAATGGTCGGTGTTGTTCACTAACCAATTGATAGCGAACAAGCAGAGATGCACATTTGACCACCTGCTGATTTCTGTGAGCCGGCCGCTGTGACCGAGAGGTGCTAGGCGCTTCAGTCCGGAACCGCGCTGCTGCTACGGTCGCAGGTTCGAATCCTGCAACGGGCATGGATTGTGTGATATCAAAAAATGGTTCAAATGGCTCTGAGCACTATGGGACTCAACTGCTGTGGTCATCAGTCCCCTAGAACTTAGAACTACTTAAACCTAACTAACCTAAGGACATCACACACATCCATGCCCAAGGCAGGATTCGAACCTGCGACCGTAGCAGTCGCACGGTTCCGGACTGCGCGCCTAGAACCGCGAGACCACCGCGGCCGGCTGTGTGATATCCTTAGGTTTGTTAGGTTTAAGTAGTTCTACGTCTAGGGGACTGATGACCTCAGATGTTAAGTCCCATAGTGCTTAGAGCAGTTTGAAGCATTTTTTAAATTTTTATTTTTATTTTTGTGCTTTTGGCTTAGAGCATGCGGTACGCATACACCCGATTTTTGAACCTTAACCACTGCATGTCACAAAATGGTGGAATGGTTCATCACATTTGGCAGTCCTCAAGTATAATGACGTGGATCATTGTGGATTAATACCTTTAAACGATCTTCACCAAATCGCGAAGGTCTTCTTGAACGTGGAGAGTCACTGATGTCGAAAAGATCCTCCTCAAAACGAGAAAACCATTTTCTTGCCGGTTTCTGTCCAATGGCATTATCTCCAAACACAGCGCAAATGTTTCTAGCCGCCTCCGCTGCTGTCACTCCTCTACTGAACTCAAACAGAAGAACATGTCGGAAATGTTCTCCACTCGTCACTCCACTTTCTAGCATCCACAGGCCCACTCACTAACTCCAAGTGACAAAATGACAATACGTAAACTCAAATAGCAGCAGTGAACTATCAATAAAAAATGACAATCGATAAATAAGTCCATAGCAACCGGAATACCAACAGGCAAAACAAAAACGCTACGAACTTACGGGTCAACCTAATGTACTGGGTTGGTCGTATTTGCATAATTAACTTCGTACGGAACCCTCAGAGTGCGACTCGTACTTGCACTTCTCCGATTTTTACTAAAGAAGCGGATTCAGACGCCCCACACAGTGCTAACGTACTTCACAAGCCTCAGACTGGATGTCTAGAATTTTCAGAAACAAAAAATGGAAGCGTAATGGGTCAAAAAAGTATATTTTGAATAGGTCAAACTTCAGTTTCCGTCATGCTGACATTCATTTACAGTGACAATGGTAAATTTTTAAATTCCTCTTATAACAGAAAGCTAAAATACTTAGCGTTACTGTATGTGTAGCTTTCAACTGACCATCCGAAATTTTCAGAAGCTGAAAAAAGTAACCAACATTAGTTAACGAAACGTTGCTTGTTCGAGGAAAACTGAAAGTAGGAGGACAAGCACCGGAATTCTGAAGCAGTTGCTGTGACACTTAAAAGGAATTTAACGAAAATGAACCACATAATAGTACAGCAGCGTTATTTGACTTGCAACAAGTTTTAATAAAACACCAGATTGCACTTTTTTTTCTTTATTGTTATTTTAAACATCTTGTACAAATGTGGGCTGTCAGCAGCATAGTACGCTGCTCTTCAGCCTTGAGTGGTACAATATAAGACATAAAGGGGGGGGGGGGGGTACAGATGATACAATACAAATGGTGGGCAAAAAGCTGTAGACACAGAAAACAATAGACACGAAGCCGTTCACGCTGGACAAGAAAAAACACTAAAACCTGTTGATACGGCGCACAAACACTGACGACTGCGACGGCACATGTGAACGGTGGGGCGTGACGGCGAAAGAACACTAATCACAAACACGAAGGCACACACATGAGACACTGATGGCGATGATCTCTGGCGCGCGAATGTCCACTGAGCGTGTATGGGTCCAGGGACCTGCCAAGAGAGGAGGAGGGGTGTGGGAGAGGGAGAGGGGAGAGCAGAGATGCCAAGGGCAGGGGAGATAGGGGGAGGAAGGAAGGGTGGAGGGGGGGAGGGGATGCCCTGGGGAAGAGGGGTGGAGGGAGGGGGGATGGAGGGAAAAGGAGAGAGAAGGGAGGGAAGGTGCCCAAAGGAAAAAACACAGGAAGTGGGAGGATCAAAGTTGGTAGGAGGGGTAGATGGAGGGGAGGAGGGCATCATCAGTGAGGGGTAGCTGGCGGAAGCCACCATGGGTGTGGGTAAGGAGGGTGGAGAGATGGAGACCGGGTGGGACGTGGGAATACAGGTGTGGCAGCGGGCGGGGGTGGGAGAGGATGGGTCAGACAAGCGGGTGAGGAGGAGTTTACGGGAGGTGTAGAGGGTCCGTATCCATTTGAGGAAAAGGAGGAGGTGAGGGAACGGAATGAGGTCATACAGGATCCGCGTGGTGGAGGGGAGACGGATGCAATAGGCGAGGTGGAGAGCATGGCGTTCAAGGATCTGATGGGATTTAAAAAGGGAGGGGGGGGGGCGGAGATCCAGGCAGGATGGGCGTAACAGAGGATAGGGCGGATGAGGGATTTATAGGTGTGGGGTCTGATTGCACATTTTCCCCTGCAAGGTTATGCAGGAATTTTCAACATAAGTTTGTTCGAGTTAAAATATTGCAGGTCATTGCTACCTGATAAATTGGCAGTGCATCTTCAATCTTATAATTTACGTTATTGCATGAAAATGGAATTAATTACATATAATCAGGCTTCTCTTCCGGTTTGCCAGTTAGCTCTACTGATTTTCGCTAGCCACATTCTTCCTCTTAATGCATCTGTCTCTTCAGAAGGATGGCTGTAAATATCCCCTCCCCGCATCCAACCTTTCCTCCCCAGTAAGGTGGCATTATTCAACACGAAAATACACAACACTTCCTATGTTACACAAGCAACGTAAAGGCCCAATACGGCCGAAAACATCAGCTTCAAAAGGGGGGGGGGGGGGATGTAAGGCTGCACAGAGCTTTACCACACTGGATGTTAGAGGCGCCATCTCGGGAGCAGTGACGGAACTGCACGCGAGTTTAGCTCCACCTGACCAGTGGGCTGTGACCTCCAGTTTTGCCGCGAATATCACGGCACTTATGTACCTATTAGACTGTTGTAATTTTTAAAAATATTCTTTTTTTAAATAAAATTGCGCTTTTATGACCAAATGTATTATTGACGAGGGTCTCTTATTTTTGTCGTACCCTATCACATGCACTAAACAGATACGGCCTAAGGGTGGGGCTGCGCGGTTCTTTCCGTCCCTTTACGACGAACCTGCCTCTACCTGTGAACATTGTCTCAGCATATCATCAGTAGGGAAGCCGAGCGAAACCTACTGTACTTCGACGTGAACCAGGCTGCAATTAAAGTCACTGATCTACGTTTCGGGAGAAAGTTTTCACACGAAATGAAAGGTTGGAAATTTTGTCCTCAATTAATATATTCTGAAACTTAGGTGAACAAGTATCACTGCCAAGCCCGTGCTAGTCTTAACATAGTCACTCAAATCCCTTTCACTCACGTTAGCAAGTTTATGGTGTTGCATTTCCCGAAAACGTAACGGCTACAAAATTACTGATTGTTTTTGATTGAGAATGCTCGCCAAATATTAAGTCTGTCGGTACCAAAAGCAGTCACAGTTTTTAGCCACCGACCTGTTCAATACGCCACGCGGAATATATGTCTTTTCTCGTCACAAAATTCACTTAAAAATTCCGAAATTTCTACACGCCCATCGGAATAATTATGCCGTCACTTTACCACACTTTTGATGTATGAAACACTGCTAGATCCGGCAACTTATCGTTTCCATCGGAACTACTACTACACACGTCCGAACTGTTTCATGGCTAGGCTCCCAATCTTCTCTAGAATACTTTAAGTCTTCTCTACCAGCTAAGAAAGGCGCACGAAGAATATTGCTTTACCATTGGTCGGTTTACTCAACAGCCAATAGTAAAACAACATTCTCCCGCGTCAGTCAGCACTTTTCATCAATAACCAATCGCAAAATAGTAAACCTAACGACTGCATATTTTACCGACGTAATTATCTAATATGCTGAAGTTTTGTTTATGCATAAAGTTATTTACTATTGTTATTTATACCTGAATTAACTTTCCCTTTACCATAAACTTACTTTACAAATCTATTCTACAAAAATCTCCTTTGTCCACATCCATACTTCTTCGAAATGTTCCCACATTAAATCCCACTACATAACTCGTTAAACTATTATCTTCATATTAACCTTAAACCACACTCACGCATTCATACTGTTAAAACACATTTATAACATTTTACCTACACAAAAAGACATAATAACACTTTATGAAAATACTAGAACAGTTTATGAAAAACATTCTATTACTTTAGTGCACTCTACTGGGCACAATCGAAACTAAATCAGTCCCATGGCCAGTATTGTCCTCTATCGGCTGATACATAAACTACGTGCGCGTTCAGTCTCGCGTCACCATCTGTCACTATCCAGCTCTGAGACACATCTCTCACTTAACCGCCTCCAAGGCTCTGGCTCTGAGCACTATGGGACTCAACTGCTGAGGTCATTAGTCCCCTAGAACGTAGAACTAGTTAAACCTAACTAACCTAAGGACATCACAAACATCCATGCCCGAGGCAGGATTCGAACCTGCGACCGTAGCGGTCTTGCGGTTCCAGACTGCAGCGCCTTTAACCGCACGGCCACTTCGGCCGGCCGCCTCCAAGGCAGGATCGGTATACGGCGCTACGCCTCAAGAGGATTCCAAAACGTATACCGACGAGAGGGGAGCTCGCCTAATAGCCCCGTGGGACCTGCAGTAGCCGCAGGCACTAGCATGGGGAGGTGCGCCGCGTGCCAAGTGCTGGTCCTAGACAACTGACAGTCTGGACACGCGCCTCTGTGTGCGTGCGGACACGCCCCTAGCGGGTCGCCACGCTCTCATGCACTACCGCGTGGGCGTGCACGCGGTGTGTCTTGGCGTGCATCCTCTTGCTTACTGCTGCACACTACCAGCTGCCTCTGCAAGACCGGCCGGAGCCGGTACTGAAACCCCGTGCTAGAGCTTGTGCCGTTGTTCGTTGTCCGGCACATATTACGACATGACACCGATGTGCAATACTAGCCGTCTTTAGTTGGATTAAAATATCCCCGGACCCCCTATTTTTTTTTAATTTTCCTCTGCTGCATACTTTCGAATTTGTAGTCATTTGCAAGTGAGTACTGTGCAAGATGAGTAGAAAGTCTTTCGCCGATGTTAAAAATTTATTTCTAACAAGGGAACCTCCCCATCGCACCCCCCTCAGATTTAGTTATAAGTTGGCACAGTGGATAGGCCTTGAAAGACTGAACACAGATCAATCGAGAAAACAGGAAGAAGTTGTGTGGAACTATGAAAAAATAAGCAAAATATACAAACTGAGTAGTCCATGCGCAAGATAGGCAACATCAAGGAGAGTGTGAGCTCAGGAGCGCCGTGGTCTCGTGGTTAGCGTGAGCAGTTGCGGAACGAGAGGTCCTTGATTTAAGTCTTCCCTCGAGTGAAAAGTTTACTTTCTTTATTTTCGCAAAGTTATGATCCGTCCGTTCGTTCATTGACGTCTCTGTTCACTGTAATAAGTTTAGTGTCTGTTTTGCGACCGCACCGCAAAACCGTGCGATTAGTAGACGAAAGGACGTGCCTCTCCAATGGGAACCGAAAACATTTGATTGCAAGGTCATAGGTCAACCGATTCCTCCACATGAAAACACGTCTGATATATTCTATACGACACTGGTGACGGCATGTGCGTCACATGACAAGAATATGTTGTCGACCCACCTAACTTTGTACACTTGGCGAATGGGTAAAAAGACTCTTCTATCGTGCCCGATTTACGTTTCCTTGTGGATGTGATAATCACTCCCAAAAAAGTGATGAAAACATGTTTATCACATAAACTGCAACAAATGAATGCAACAGTTTCACAGTCGCACAGTTTTCCCTGTGCTCTGTCAAAACATATGTTTTTAACGTTTTCAAATTTTTCCGTGTGTAGACCGTCAAATCCTGCATATGTCCAAGCAAATCTGAACATGTCCTGGAATTTTGGAGAGCGAAGTTGATTATGTGTGAGTGCCTGAACTTTGATAATTGTCTGAAAATAAAAAATTGAACTTTTCACTCGAGGGAAGACTTGAACCATGGAGTTCGCATTCCGCAGCTGTTCACGCTAACCACGGGACCACGGCGCTCCTGAGGTCGCATAATCCTTGATGTTGCTTATCTTGCGCATGGACTACTCAGTTTATATACTTGGCTTATTTTTTTCATAGTTCCACACTACTTCTTCCTGTTTTCTCGATTGATCTGTGTTCAGCTTTTCAAGGCTATCCACTGTGCCAACTTATAACTAAATCTGAAGGGTGTGCGATGGGGAGGTTCCCTTGTAAGGGACTACGGTAGATACAGTTTACCATTTTGTTGGAAACGGTACTTTAACTCGTAAAGCTTTTTGTGGATGCACTTGCATATGCGCCCCGATTATTGCCTGTGGAATGTCTAGACGATACATAATTCCTTTACATATACACTGAACAGCCAAAGAAACTTGCCGGCCGGCCGGAGTGGCCGAGCGGTTAAAGGCGCTTCAGTCTGGAACCGCACGACCGCTACGGTCGCAGGTTCGAATCCTGCCTCGGGCATGGATGTGTGTGATGTCCTTAGGTTAGTTAGGTTTAAGTAGTTCTAAGTTCTAGGGGACTTATGACCACAGCAGTTGAGTCCCATAGGTGCTCAGAGCCATTTGAACCATTTGAACCAAAGAAACTGCTACACTTGCCTAACATCACGAGCACACAACACGACGTGGCATGGACTCGACTAATTACTGAAGTACTGCTGGAGGGAATTGACACCATGGATCCTGAAGGGCTGTCCATAAATCCGTAAGAGATCTCTTCTAAACAGCGCGTTGCAAGGCATCCCAGATACTCTCAATAATATTCGTGTCTGGGGAGTTTGGTGACTAGCGGAAGTGTTTACACTCAGATGGAGCCACTCTGTAGCAATTCTAGACGTATGGGGTATTGCATTGTCCTGCTGGTACTGTCCAAGTCCATCGGAATGCACAACGGACACGAATGGATGCAGGTGATCAGACAGGATCGGCTCCGGTCAGAGTCGAATCTACATCTATCAGGGGTCCTATATCACTACAACTGCACACACCACTCACCATTACAGAAGCACCACCATCCTGAACAGTCCCCTGTTGACATGCAGGCATCACGGATGGATGCATGAGGTTGTCTCCATACCAGTACACATCCATCCGCTCGATACAATTTGAAACGAGACTCGTCCGACCAGGCAACATGTTTCCAGTCATCAACAGTCCAGTGTCGGTGTTGACGGGCCCAAGCGAGGCATAACGCTTTGTGTCGTGCAGTCATCAAGGGTACACGAATGGGCCTTCGGCTCCGAAAGCCCATGTCCATGATGTTTCCTTGAATGATTTACAAGCTGACACTTGTTGATGACCCAGCATTGAAATCTGGAACAATTTGCGGAAGGGTTGCACTTCTGTCAGGTTGAACGATTCTCTTCAGTCGTCATTCTTGCAGGACCTGTTTCCGCCCTCAGCGATGTCGGAGATTTGATGTTTTACCAGCTTCCTGATGTTCAAGTTACACTCGTGAAATGGTCGTACGGAAAAATCCCCACTTTATCGCTGCCTCGGAGACGCTGTGTCCCATCAATCCTGCGCCGACTGTAACACCACGTTCAAACTCACTTAAATTTTGATAACCTGCCATTGTAGCAGTGTTAACCGATCTAACGAGTGCCGTAGACTTCTTATATAGGCACTGCCGACCGCATCGTTGTGTTCTGCCTGTTTCTGTATTTGAATATGCATGTCTATGCAAGTTTCTTTGACATTTCAGTGTATTTAGGAATGTCCTTTCCGTCATCGCCTCTACATTCTCTCGTATCCGTGCTGTAGTAAAGAGTGCGGCAAAACATCCTTTCTGATTTGAAGTCGATAACAAATGGATCGAAATGAAAGATATGTATTAACATGAATGGTACGTATGGAGTATGAAACCTAATAGCTATCGCATTGCCACCCTCTTTAAATAAAAAGTGTATTTCGAGTCTTGTTATTATACACTCCTGGAAATTGAAATAAGAACACCGTGAATTCATTGTCCCAGGAAGGGGAAACTTTATTGACACATTCCTGGGGTCAGATACATCACATGATCACACTGACAGAACCACAGGCACATTGACACAGGCAACAGAGCATGCACAATGTCGGCACTAGTACAGTGTATATCCACCTTTCGCAGCAATGCAGGCTGCTATTCTCCCATGGAGACGATCGTAGAGATGCTGGATGTAGTCCTGTGGAACGACTTGCCATGCCATTTCCACCTGGCGCCTCAGTTGGACCAGCGTTCGTGCTGGACGTGCAGACCGCGTGAGACGACGCTTCATCCAGTCCCAAACATGCTCAATGGGGGACAGATCCGGAGATCTTGCTGGCCAGGGTAGTTGACTTACACCTTCTAGAGCACGTTGGGTGGCACGGGATACATGCGGACGTGCATTGTCCTGTTGGAACAGCAAGTTCCCTTGCCGGTCTAGGAATGGTAGAACGATGGGTTCGATGACGGTTTGGATGTACCGTGCACTATTCAGTGTCCCCTCGACGATCACCAGTGGTGTACGGCCAGTGTAGGAGATCGCTCCCCACACCATGATGCCGGGTGTTGGCCCTGTGTGCCTCGGTCGTATGCAGTCCTGATTGTGGCGCTCACCTGCACGGCGCCAAACACGCATACGACCATCATTGGCACCAAGGCAGAAGCGACACCACTGGAGGCGGGCTGCACGATGTTGGAGCGTGAGCGGAAGACGGCCTAACGGTGTGCGGGACCGTAGCCCAGCTTCATGGAGACGGTTGCGAATGGTCCTCGCCGATACCCCAGGAGCAACAGTGTCCCTAATTTGCTGGGAAGTGGCGGTGCGGTCCCCTACGGCACTGCGTAGGATCCTACGGTCTTGGCGTGCATCCGTGCGTCGCTGCGGTCCGGTCCCTGGTCGACGGGCACGTGCACCTTCCGCCGACCACTGGCGACAACATCGATGTACTGTGGAGACCTCACGCCCCACATGTTGAGCAATTCGGCGGTACGTTCACCCGGCCTCCGGCATGCCCACTATACGCCCTCGCTCAAAGTCCGTCAACTGCACATACGGTTCACGTCCACGCTGTCGCGGCATGCTACCAGTGTTAAAGACTGCGATGGAGCTCCGTATGCCACGGCAAACTGGCTGACACTGACGGCGGTGGTGCACAAATGCTGCGCAGCTAGCGCCATTCGACGGCCAACACCGTGGTTCCTGGTGTGTCCGCTGTGCCGTGCGTGTGATCATTGCTTGTACAGCCCTCTCGCAGTGTCCGGAGCACGTATGGTGGGTCTGACACACCGGTGTCAATGTGTTCTTTTTTCCATTTCCAGGAGTGTAATTCCAAACTGAGAAGTATAACCCATAGGTCGTGTGAAATATTGTAACTGTGAAATATTGTACATGTATATTTCGTGAATTCACTGTGGATAAGTCTATTTCAAGTCTAAATTGACCTGCTACCTGGCGACACTATATTTTCTATATTTTCGTTAATTTACTGTGTTAAAAAGAAAAATTAATGACGTTATTGCAAAAAATGTGTATATAAACGCTGCAAGGTTTCTTGAGTTACCCCAGTTTTTCGAGAGATTTCAAAGTAATCATCGTGCCTGTGGGTTTAGTAAAAATAAGAGGAAGTTCTCTTTTAGAGGGAGATATTTGGAAGTGGCAGAGGTAGAGGCTGTTCTTTGTTTGGTGTGGAGGTATAACGGCCGCACAGTGGTGTGATGGCTTTTCTTTGTACTGTTGTAACAATCTCCAGATATGAATAAAACATCTTGGAAACTACAAAAACAATATGTGTAGCACAAATTAGTGCCACATAATTGACTGTCTGGTCAGTGGTCGTATCACCAGGAATTTTCTTTTACATAGATCAACTCACAGCGCCACTCCACTCTGGTTGAAAATGGTTCAAATGGCTCTGAGTACTATGGGACTTAACGTCTGAGGTCATCAGTCCCCTAGAACTGAGAACTACTTAAACCTAACCAACCTAAGGATATCACACACATCCATGCCCGAGGCAGGATTCGAACCTGCGACCGTAGCGGTCGCTCGGTTCCAGACTGAAGCGTCTAGAACCGCTCGGCCACATCGACCGGCGCTCCACTCTGGTTCGAGATCTTTGTGTTAGTTCACATCAAATAGCAAGGTACTCTGGCATGAGCCACAGTAGTGTTGTTCGTGTTGTGCATCGCCATAAATATCATCCTTACCATATTAGTCTTCACCAAGAATTAACTAGTACGGAGCCGGCCACGGTGGCCGAGCGGTTCTAGGCGCTTCAGTCCGGAACCGCGCGACTGCTACGGTGGCAGGTTCGAATTCTGCTTAGGGCATGGATGTGTGTGATGTCCTTAGGTTAGTTAGGTTTAAGTAGTTCTAAGTTCTAGGGGACTGATGACCTCAGATGTTAAGTCCCATAGTGCTCAGAGCCATTTTTTAAAAGCATTATCTGCTGTATCTGTGCACAGAGCCAACTGGTACGGATTGTATGCGTCGCACTGAATTGCGCCGATGGGCTCAACTTCAGATTCAGAGGGATGACACATTTAGTAATATGATTTTATTTAATGACGAGGCTACTTTCACGAACCATGGAAATGTTAATTTGCATAACATGCATTATTGGGCAACTAATAATCCATGTTGGCTGCTTCAAGTTGCACACCAAAACCCGTGGTCAGTGAATGTATGGCGTGGGATTCTGGAGGACGGAATTATAGACCCCTATTTCATCCGAGGAAATCTTAATGGTAGGAAGTACACCACATTCCTACAAGAAACATTAGGCTTGTTATTGGAAGAAATACCTCTAGGAACAAGAAACAGAATATGGTATCAAAACGATGGGTGTCCGGCACATTTTTCGCTGATGGCTAGAAATGAATTGTAGAGGCAATTCCCAAATCGTTGGATTGGACGGGGAGGAGATGTGTCGTGGCCAGCTCGTCCGCCAGACTTGACGGCTCTGGATTTTTTCTTGTGGCGATTTGTAAAAGACATTGTTGATAAAGACGTTCCAACTACACCTGAAAAAATGCGAGAGAGAATTGTAAGAGCATGTGCATCGATAAGTGCCTATGTGGTTAGGAATACTACTCAATCCATGATAAGAAGACTGCAGCACTGCATTGATACCAATGGTCATCACTTCGAACACCTTCTGTAAATGGACGTTCATGCCACGTTTGTGGCCAATGTTGACCTTCAGAGACCTTACTGTTACACATCACTGGATTCGTCCCGATAACCGCTATCAGAAAATAAGTACCAAACTATAATATCCCATTTAAAAAAACGAAGTTGACCTTGATATCTCCGAAGCGACCCCACCTAGCAACGAAACACCAGCATCATCTTATGACCGCAGTTGTCCCATGAAACTTTTGTCCCACAAACATTTCAACTTGTATCATACTCGCAGGTTCGAATCCTGCCTCGGGCATGGCTGTGGCTTAGGTTAGTTTGGTTTAAGTAGTTCTAAGTTCTAGGCGACTGATGACCTCAGATGTTAAGTCCCATAGTGCTCAGAGCCATTTGAACCATTCGATATCGGTTATTTACTTCAGTTTTATCAGTGCTGTAGATGAACATTCCAAACAAACTTTCCATAAACTTATCGAAACTATTTGTAAGCGTTTAAAGCGTTCAAAGTAAAAATTGCAATGATGACAATTTAACAGAAATGGTTCCAATGCCTCTGAGCACTATGCGACTTAAATTCTGAAGTCATCAGTCCCCTAGAACTTAGAATTGCTTTAACCTAACTAACCTAAGGACATCACACACATCCATGCCCAAGGCAGGATTCGAACCAGCGACCGTAGTGGTCACGCAGTTGCACTGTAGCGCCTAGAACCGCTCCGCCACTCCGGCCGGCGACAATTTAACAGAGTCTGGCTTCATAGAACATTTGTAACAGAGGCTGACTGCGGTACTGTCGGGCTACTGTGCCTATTTACGGACTGGCAGAAGTTTTTTTTAATAAAATATCAAAATGCACACTAATTTTATTTCAATAATAACATAGAAGACAGGAATAACGGGTAATTCTTATACGTACCTGCCAATGAAATTACTTAGTTAAATTGTAATCTGTCTTTCTTTTCGTGGCATCAATAATACTCCTATTTCAATGAGCTAATTTGTAATTGTGGACTTTTCTATAGAGACCCAGCCAAGATTTTTTTTAAGAACCCAAACGATATATTTACAATATTTCATTAGTTACTATAAAATTAAATAAAAATTAGGGCGATAAGATTGTATCACTGCATTATGGAAACGTTGCATTCGAAACTTTGAATAGGTGAAATGATCACTGATGGCTGGGAGTCCCCACCTGGTTACGTTCGGCCGTCCAAGTTGCAAGTCCTGTCAGCTGACACCACACTGTTCAACTCGCTTGTCGATGATAATGAAATGATGATGAGGTCAACACTACAGCCAGTCGCGAGTGGAAGAAATCTCCGACCCGGCCGGGAATCGAACCCGGGCCCACTGCATGGCAGTCGGACGTTCTGACTACCCAGCTAAGGATGCGGACAATTTAAATAATTGGCCAATAATGTTGCTGAATGTAAACAGTTCCTGAATTACAAAACTCAGAAAAAAACATTATGTTCTTTACGTGCAAGAGAGTCTGGCTTTCAAATGAGGTGAGTCCTGCCTGAAACAAACACTTATGAATGAATTTAGCACATTCAGGAAGCATACATGTACAGGTGTTATTAATGAGAGCTCATACTACTCTCGAAGATACAAGTTGGTGTATTTTAATGCATTGGTATACAGATTATCAAGGTTGCCACTCCGCCAACATGAAGTTAAAAGAGAGCTGAGCATTTTAAAGCAAGTGGCAGACGTGAACGGAGACAGAGGTAGGGACGCGATGCAAATTTATGATAAGATAATGAAGAATAAACAAAAAAATATATGTACACTCCTGGAAATGGAAAAAAGAACACATTGACACCGGTGTGTCAGACCCACCATACTTGCTCCGGACACTGCGAGAGGGCTGTACAAGCAATGATCACACGCACGGCACAGCGGACACACCAGGAACCGCGGTGTTGGCCGTCGAATGGCGCTAGCTGCGCAGCATTTGTGCACCGCCGCCGTCAGTGTCAGCCAGTTTGCCGTGGCATACGGAGCTCCATCGCAGTCTTTAACACTGGTAGCATGCCGCGACAGCGTGGACGTGAACCGTATGTGCAGTTGACGGAATTTGAGCGAGGGCGTATAGTGGGCATGCGGGAGGCCGGGTGGACGTACCGCCGAATTGCTCAACACGTGGGGCGTGAGGTCTCCACAGTACATCGATGTTGTCGCCAGTGGTCGGCGGAAGGTGCACGTGCCCGTCGACCTGGGACCGGACCGCAGCGACGCACGGATGCACGCCAAGACCGTAGGATCCTACGCAGTGCCATAGGGGACCGCACCGCCACTTCCCAGCAAATTAGGGACACTGTTGCTCCTGGGGTATCGGCGAGGACCATTCGCAACCGTCTCCATGAAGCTGGGCTACGGTCCCGCACACCGTTAGGCCGTCTTCCGCTCACGCCCCAACATCGTGCAGCCCGCCTCCAGTGGTGTCGCGACAGGCGTGAATGGAGGGACGAATGGAGACGTGTCGTCTTCAGCGATGAGAGTCGCTTCTGCCTTGGTGCCAATGATGGTCGTATGCGTGTTTGGCGCCGTGCAGGTGAGCGCCACAATCAGGACTGCATACGACCGAGGCACACAGGGCCAACACCCGGCATCATGGTGTGGGGAGCGATCTCCTACACTGGCCGTACACCACTGGTGATCGTCGAGGGGACACTGAATAGTGTACGGTACATCCAAACCGTCATCGAACCCATCGTTCTACCATTCCCAGACCGGCAAGGGAACTTGCTGTTCCAACAGGACAATGCACGTCCGCATGTATCCCGTGCCACCCAACGTGTTCTAGAAGGTGTAAGTCAACTACCCTGGCCAGCAAGATCTCCGGATCTGTCCCCCATTGAGCATGTTTGGGACTGGATGAAGCGTCGTCTCACGCGGTCTGCACGTCCAGCACGAACGCTGGTCCAACTGAGGCGCCAGGTGGAAATGGCATGGCAAGCCGTTCCACAGGACTACATCCAGCATCTCTACGATCGTCTCCATGGGAGAATAGCAGCCTGCATTGCTGCGAAAGGTGGATATACACTGTACTAGTGCCGACATTGTGCATGCTCTGTTGCCTGTGTCTATGTGCCTGTGGTTCTGTCAGTGTGATCATGTGATGTATCTGACCCCAGGAATGTGTCAATAAAGTTTCCCCTTCCTGGGACAATGAATTCACGGTGTTCTTATTTCAATTTCCAGCAGTGTATTTAAAAAAGCAGATAAAAAATCGCTTGACCCCTTCCTAGGAGACAGTTTCTATTCCTTCCAATCTGACTATGTAAGCATAGGATAGATGCTGTTTAAATTCAGAAAATATCGCCGAGGGCAGTTGACATATATTTACCAAATAAATTAATAAGAGATGGTACTGATCCTTCAGAATTCACAAAAAAGATCAGAGCACTGTTGCAGAAGCAATGTAAAAAACAAGCCAAATTTAAGAGTACGCGAAGCTCCAAAGATTGGCGAAGTATTACAGAATCTCGAAATTTAGCACGAACTTCAATGCTCGAAGTTTTCTATTGCTTCTCTGTCTAGAAATCTGGCAGAAAACGCAAAGATATTCTGGTCGTATGTAAAGTACACCAGCGGCAAGACGCAGTCAACACGTTGACTGCGCGATGGCATTGGTGATGTTGGGAACGACTGTGCCACAATGCAGAGTTACTAACCACCGTTGTCCGATAATCCTTGACCAAATAAGACGAAAGAAATATTCCAAAATTCGAATTAAGAACACATTCCGACAGAATAACTTATAAGTAGATATCTTCGGTGTGGCGAAGCAGCTTAAATCCCAAGCCAAGGGTTCCAGTCCAGACGGTACGTCAGTGAGGTTCCTTTCAGAGTACAATGATAAAAAGTTCCATACGTAGCAAGTACACAGGGTGGTCCATTGATCGTGACCGGGCCAAATATCTCACGAAATAAGCGTCAAACGAAAAAACTACAAAGAACGAAACTGATCTAACTTGAAGGGGGAAACCAGATGGCGCTATAGTTGGCCTGCTAGATGGTGCTGCCATAGGTCAAACGGATATTGTGGTGTCACCGCCAGACACCACACTTGCTAGGTGGTAGTTTTAAATCGGCCGCGGTCCATTAGTACATGTCGGACCCGCGTGTCGCTACTGTCAGTGATCGCAGACCGAGCGCCACCACAAGGCAGGTCTCGAGATACGGACTAGCACTCGCCCCAGTTGTACGGACGACTTTGCTAGCGACTACACGGACGAAGACTCGCTCATTTGCAGAGCAGCTAGTTAGAATAGCCTTCACCTAAGTCCATGGCTACGACCTAGCAAGGCGCCATTAGCATTACATTGCATTTATCTAGAGAGAGTCTCACTTGTATCATCAAGAACGCTGTATACAAATGATGGATTAAAGTTAAGTATTCCAGCAGCTACGTACTTTTCTTTATAGCATTCATTACGTATCCTGTTTCAGACCTCACGCTACCCTGCGTGAGTTAGCGCGTGCATCTTGGCCGCCTCTTTCTATTAGTGTACGTAGTGTTGGCAAGTCTGCCGACACTACACATATCACCACGTTTTTTAAATAGGAACCCTCATTTTTATTACATATTCGTGTAGTAAGTAAAGAAATATGAAAGTTTTAGTTGGAGCACTTTTTTTGGCTTTGTAACAGATGGCGCTGTAATAGTCATAAACATATGGCTCACAGTTTTAGACGAACAGTTGGTAAGAGGTAGGTTTTTTAAATTAAAATACAGAACGTAGGTACGTTTGAACTTTTTATTTCGGTTGTTCCAATGTGATACATGTACCTTTGCGAACTTATCATTTCTGAGAACGCATGCTGTAACAGCGTGATTACTTGTAAATACCACATTAATGCAATAAATGGTCAAAATGATGTCAGTCAACCTCAATGCATTTGGCAATACGTGTAATGACATTCCTCTCAACAGCGAGTAGTTCGCCTTCCGTAATGTTCGCACGTGCATTGACAATGCGCTGACGCAAGTTGTCAGGCGTTGTCGGTGGATCACGATGGCAAATATTCTTCAACTTTCCCCACAGAAAGAAATCCGGGGACGTCAGATCCGGTGAACATTCGGGCTATGGTATGGTACTTCGACGACGAATCCACCTGTCATGAAATATGCTATTCAGTACCGCTTCACCCACACATGAGCTATGTGCCGGACATCCATCATGTTGGAAGTACATCGCCATTCTGTCATGCAGTGAAACATCCTGTAGTAACATCGGTAGAACATTACGTACGAAATCAGCATACATTGCACCATTTAGATTGCCATCGATAAAATGGGGGCCAATTATCCTTCCTCCCATTATGTCGCGCAATATATTTATCCGCCAAGGTTGATGATGTTCCACTTTTCGCAACCATCGTGGATTTTCCGTTCCCCAATAGTGCATATTATGCCGGTTTACGTTACGGCTGTTGGTGAATGACGCTTCGTCGCTAAATAGATCATGTGAAAAAGATCTGTCATCGCCCCGCAATTTCTCTTGTGCCCAGTGGCAGAAGTGTACACGACGTTCAAAGTCGTCGCCATGCAATTCCTGGTGCATAGAAATATGGTACGGGTGCAATCGATGTTGATGTAGCATTCACAACACCGACGTTTTTCAGCTTCCCGATTCTCGCGCAATTTGTTTGCTACTGATGTGCGGATTAGCCGCGACAGCAGCTAAAACACCTACTTGGGCATCATGATTTGTTGCAGGTCGTGGTTGACGTTTCACATGTGGCTGAACACTTCCTGTTTCCTTAAATTACGTAACTATCCGGCGAACGGTCCGGACACTTGGATGATGTCGTCCAGGATACCGAGCAGCATACATAGCACACGCCCGTTGGCCATTTTGATCACAATAGCCATACATCAACACGATATCGACCTTTTCCGCAATTGGTAAACGGTCCATTTTACCACGGGTAATGTATCATGAAGCAAATAACGTCCGCACTGGCGGGATGTTACGTGATACGACGTACTTATACGTCTGTGACTATTACAGCGCCATCTATCACAAAGCGTAAAAAGTGGACCAACTAAAACATTCATATTTCTTTACGTACTACACGAATATGTAATAAAAATGGGGGTTCCTATTTTAAAAAACGCAATTGATATCCGTTTAACCTATAGCAGCGCTATCTAGCGGGCCAACTACAGCGCCATATGGTTTCCCCCTTCAAGCTAGATGAGTTTCGTTCTTTCTAGTATTTTCGTTTGATGCTTATTTCGTGAGATATTTGGCCCGGTCACTAGCAATGGACCACCGTGTATAAACGGCTCTCTCGTCGAAAGATCCTTACTAAATGGTGGACAGCTGCACATGTCACACCAATGCCCAGAAACTGAAACAGGAGTAATCCGCTGAATTACAGAGCCATGTCACTAACATCGATTTGCAGTAGCAATCTGAGACATATACTGTGACCGAACATTAGAATTACCTTGAAGCAGGTGCTTTATTGACAAATAACCGACACGGATTCAGAAGATATCATTCTTGTTAAACGCAGCTAGCTTTTTATTCTCAAAAAATAATGAGTGTTATCAACACGTCAAATTGAGTCCATATTTTTAGATCTCCAAAAGGCTATTGACACCGTTCCTCACAAGCGAGTTCTAATTCAAATTGCGTGCTTATGGAGTATCGTCTCAGTTGTGTGACTGGATCAGTGATTTCCTGTCAGAAAGTCAGATCAGAGACGAAGAAAGAAAGAAAATATCTGAAAGAATGAAGAAGTATTGGGCATACAGAAGAACAAAACACCCTTCACGTAATAATAAATTATAATAATCCTTGTATTGAAGAGCATTATGTTACTGAATAAAAAGAATTTCTATAATCCCTTGTATAACTGACCAGAGTGGTTCATTGCTACATCACGAAGATGACGTGCTACAGACGCGAAATTTAACCAACAGGAAGAGGATGCTGTGATATGCAAATGATTAGCTTTTCGGAGCATTCACACAAGGTTGGCACCGGTGGCGACACCTACAACGTGCTGACATGAGGAAAGTTTCCAACCGATTTCTCATACACAAACAGCAGTTGACCGGCGTTGCCTGGTGGAACGTTGTTGTGATGCCTCGTGTAACGAGGAAAATGCGCACATCACGTTTCCGACTTTGATAAAGGTCGGACTGTAGCTTATCGCGATTGCGGTTTATCGTATTGCGACATTGCTGCTCGCGTTGGTCGACATCCAATGACTGTTAGCAGAATATGGAATAGGTGGGTTCAGGAGGGTAATACGGAACGCCGTGCTGGATGCCAACGGCCTCGTATCACTAGCAGTCGAGATGACAGGCATCTTATCCGCATGGCTGTAACGGATCGTGCAGCCACTTCTCGATCCCTGAGTCAACAGATGGGGACGTTTGCAAGACAACAACCATCAGCACGAGCAGTTCGACGACGTTTGCAGCAGCATGGACTATCAGCTCTGAGACCATGGCTGCGGTTACGGTTACCCTTGACGCTGCATCACAGACAGGAGTGCCTGCGTTGGTGTACTCAACGACGAACCTGGGTGCACGAATGGCAAAACGTCATTTTTTCAAGTGAATCCAGGTTCTGTTTAATCATCATGATGGTCGCATCCGTGTTTGGCGACATTGCGGTGAACGCACATTGGAAGCGTGTATTCGTCATCGCCATACTGGCGTATCAGCCGGCGTGTGCTATGGGTTGCCATTGGTTACCCGTCTCGGTCACCTCTTGTTCACACTGACGGCACTTTGAACAGTGGACGTTACATTTCAGATGTGTTACGACCCGTGACTCTACCCTTCATTCGATCCCTGCGAAACCCTACATTCCAGCAGGATAATGAACGACCGCATGTTGCAGGTCCTGTACGGGCCTTTCTGGATACAGAAAATGTTCGACGGCTGCCCAGGCCAGCACATTCTCCAGATCCGTCAGCAATTGAAAACGTCTGGTCCATGGTGGCCGAGCAACTGGCTCGTCACAATACGCCAGTCACCACTCTTGATGAACTGTGGTATCGTGTTGAAGCTGCAAGGGCAGCTGTTCCTGTACACGCCATCCAAGCTCGGTTTGACTCAATACGCAGGCGTATCAAGGCCGTTATTACGGCCAGAGGTGGTTGTTCTATGTACTGATTTCTCAGGATCTATGCACCCAAATTGCGTGAAAATGTAATCACATGTCAGTTCTAGGATAATATATTTGTCCTGTGAATATCTGTTTATCATCTGCATTTCTTCTTGGTGTAGCAATTTTAATGGCCAATAGTGTAGTTTTTTGTGATAGCAAATTTCGAGTTCCACCAAGTTTTTAAGGAATCGGCTCTTTTGAGCTCAGTGTAGAATGTCCAAGTTTTCATCAGTCTTCGTGACAGAGTGCAATAAAGTCACCACACTCGCCGCAAACGCTGTTTTGTTTTCAGAGTATCTATGCTCGCTCAATCTAGTTTCATAGTTCCTCACGGTTTGCCGTTTGTATTATATACTGTTGTCTCTGCGATTGATCCTATACTCACCTGAGTCCCGAACTTATTCCTGCTATTACAGATTTTGTGGCCTAGCGTGAATTTTAGCATGTTATTTGTACGAAAACCTATTTTCACATTCCGTTTACAAACGTATATATCGATTTTGTCGAAAGTCTTTCCGTTACAGGTCATAGTCACGTACGTTTTCTTGTTGTCATTCTAAACTATGATGTGACTTCCATTTAATTCTTTTAATAGTTTCTTCATGCACATCTAAATGATTACTCTGCAACTCACAATTACGTGCCTACCGGAGGGTTCGTCGAACCAATTTTAAGCTATTTCTTTACCGTTCCACTCTCTAACATCGCGCGGGAAAAACGAAAACTTAAATATTTTCGTTCGAGTTCTCATTTTTCCTACTTTATGATGATCATCATTTCTCCCTATGTAGGTGGGCATTAACAAAATATTTTCAACTCTGAGAACAAAGTTTTGAAATTTCATGAGAAGATCCTGCCGCAACTGAAAACTCCTTTGTTTTAGTGAGTGGCACACCAAATTTCGTATCATATGCGTGGCGCTCAATCCCCCGTTTCGTGATAATGCAAAACGAGCTGTCCTTTCAGCTTTTTCGATGTCCTTCATCAATCCTATCTGAAGCAGATCCCACAGGCACAAGAATGGCTGACACGCGTAGTGTACGCAATCTCTTTAGTAGACCTGTTGCGTCTTCTAAGTGTTCCTCCAGTAAATTGCAGTATTAGGTTTACTTCCCTCACAACATTACCTATGTGGTGGTTTCAATTTAAATTATCCGTAATTGTTATCCCTAAGAATTTAGTTGTGTTTACAGTCTTTAGATTTATATAATTTTTCATGCGACAGAAATCCAATGCATTATTTTTGCTTTTCGTGATTTAGAGTCAACAAGATATCTTGTCTCAATCATTTTGGAAATCGTTTTGATCTTCTGATGACATTAGATGTTGGTAAATGACTGCATCAGCTGCAAACAATTTAATATGACTGCTTAGAGTGTCTCCTAAGTCGTTTATATACTCTGGTCAGTTATACAAAGGATTATAGAAATTCTCTTTATTCAATAACATAATGCTCTTCAATACAGGGATTATTATAATTTTTTATTGCGTGAAGGGTGTTTTGCTCTTCTGTATGCCCAATACTTCATTCTTTCAGATATTTTCTTTCTTTCTTCGTCTCTGATCGCCGGTCGTCGTGGCCGAGCGGTTCTAGGTGCTTCACTCCAAAGAATGAGATACGTTTTCTCCCTGAACGTGCTCATTACTGTTTCTATTTTCCCCTATACTGTTTCATTTGAAGCTTTTTCTCCAATGCCCATTTACTTGATATAGTTTATTTATGCATGTCCTAATTATTCTTCTTTCTATCTTTAGAATTTTGTGCCAGTTAAGCCGTGTAAATTATTTTGAAGATCATTTCAGCTGCGTAAGTTACTTCTGGTTGTGTAATTCGTTTACAATGTTTCAGCTTTGGATCTATGAATAAGCTTTTTTAGTTGTATGTATTTTTGGTAATGTAATTTGCTTTATTCACTTTTTTAATTCTATTTTACCATGAGGGTTTCTCATTTAGCTTGTATTTTACGATTTCATATAAATACTTAAATTTATAAACTATTTCGGTTTCTTACTCTGCAATTGTAATTGCTGTTGTAATTTTGTTTTGCAAGTGGTGGGTGGGTCAGTTACCACAATCTTTGTTTTTTCGAATGATGTTCTAAGGCCAGTCTTCTATGTTATTTCTTGTAGTGATTTAACTTCTTGTCTGGTTTCATGGACATTTTTGGCTAAGAGTAACGTCAGCAGCAGATCCCCAGCAGTTTTCGCACTACCAATTCTTATGTTCTTTGGGCTATCATTGTACCATTCTCTTATTATGTATTCCAGTGCTCAGTTGAATAGTAATTGTGGTAGACAGTGACCTTGTCTTAAGCCTGTTTTTATAAAGGATGGTTCATAAATTTCTCCTCTAAACTTCACTTTCTATTTGGAGTTGCTTAGAGTAAGTCTCACTAATTTAATGAGTTTAGGATGGAGCCCCATATTCCTTAACATTTTTAATACACTGTCTATGGAGACACTCATATGCCGTCATAAAAACTACAACTGTTATTTCCAGAGGTTTTTTCCGTTCCCTGTAGTAACCATACTCAGTTTTAAACTGAAGATCTGATCTGCACCGTTTTCCGTGGTCTGAAACTCCCGTTGTAGTTGTTTCTTGATTCTTCCGTATATGATCTTGGATAAAATGTATGTGCAGTCTAGGAGAGAGATTTCCTTCTTGTGCAGTGGGTGTATAATGGCTGTGGTCCAATATTCAGGGAATTGTTCTATTATTCAAATTTTTGTTAGAGCCACGTGCAAAGAGGTCTTGGCTGTTATCAGTTCAATATTTTCACATTTCAACAAAAACTTGATCTTCTCCACATGCCTTATAAGTTTCTTTTGTCCTTTGAGGGCTCTTTCTATTCCTTGTAAAGTTAGGGGCGGGGGATTATTTGGGTATTTACGTCGATTTATAAGAGTTCTTTGGTACTTCCAAGTTCAAAAGTTTATTAAATACTTTTGCCATGACTTCAACATTTTCTTTGTTGCCTTGTGCCATTCTTTCATCTTCATCTTTCTGTATTAGCTTAGGGGGTTCATATTGTCGTAGTTGTGTTGTGGTAATTATCTTCTATAGCGTTTATTACGTCTCTATTGAACCCTCTCCCTTTCATTTCATTTTTGAGGTTGATGGCATTTTCTTCTGTTTTGTGTGTTCGAAACTAACCATGCCTGGTGTGTTTTCTCCTGGAATTTGTCACATTCTGGTGTGCATCATGCATGTTTTCTTCGTGAGTTCAAGGGAGCTAAATTCTCGGCTTGTTTCTTGAGACTTGGTACCTGTTCTTTTGTCTTTAATTAGCTTTTGTAGGTCATACCTCGTACTTGTTTTATTAGTTTTTCAACACTTTTTGTTTAATGGAGTGAATTTGATTTTAGTTTTAACCAAACAGCGATCTGAGCCTGTGTGTACTCCTGTGAATATTTTAGCATCGTAAATTTCCTAATGAAAATTTTTTTCTGTACAGACATGGTCCTCCAGTCTGGGTGTTTCCGTCTTTTAAGTTTTCTTAGCTACCTCCTGAAGTATATTGATTTAGATATAAGGTTGTCTTCTCTGCAGAGTTCTACAAGTATTTGACCATTCTTGTTCCGTTTTCCAAATTGGGGACATTGCTTCATAGCCCTCTGTCCTGGTTTACATTGCTTCGTAACCCTCTGTCTTCGTTTACCATTGTAGATTCTGTATCATTGTGATTAGAACGGGCCATCTTTCGTGTTCCTCATTTGTTGGAGCCCCGCTATTAAATTTTTTATTTAATTCATCTGTGAAATTGTTGAGATTTCCGGTCTTAAGTAGTGAGTTTATGTTGTGTGTTGCTATCTAATTTATTTACTTATGTCGAAACTTCTTTTTGTGCAATTACCGAAATGCGCAGCTATGATTATTAATAAACACTACATCCAGATAGTCTCAGAGGCTGACAACACGGGATTTGAACACAAGCACGCAGGAAATACGACTGAGTGAGAAGAAGTGAGAAAGCAGGACACGACAACTCGTGGAAACTGGACAAAATTTTGCTGACGTTAAGCTCACACTAGAGAGATTTTCTTGATACTCCATTCGTTACGGAATGAGCACTGGGAGTAAAGCATCAGCAAGAACCCACAGAATGTCACATCGCTAGCACAGTGGAAATCCGGCTATGTGCAATATAATCCGATAACAGGTATGCTTAATGGACGTCTGATATTGGGGTGAGACTCGAAAAACTTAGCAGCACGTAAATAATATGAAGTTGCTGCGTGCTCCAGAATATACGGGACGCAGCCTACATTAAAGAGCACCAGGCTGTCTACCACTCAGGCGCAACACGGTTAGGAGAGGTTCCAGCGAGGAAGCTCGCGTCAAGAACTGTGTCACGATTCCGCTTGACGTCACGCAAATAGCTGCCAAGCGCACATCCAGCAGCCAAACGTAGATGAAAGACGCACTGTTTCAGACAGACAGTGTCGAGGTAGTCTCAGCGTAGTACCTCAAGAAAATCATCAAACAATAGTCGCTACGAACAAGAGCGAAACTGGGCATTCTACACAAGTGATGTTAATTATCGTTCACTGGGATTAATACTACAACTGTGTTTAAAGACAAATCAGTTAAGGTGAACATTGATGCAAATTGTCGTCACATTCTATCTTCATACTGCAGTTAACAAGTGTAAAGTTGCTATTAGCAAATTATTGTAAATTCTTGCTAATCTGTGTTGCGGTCGTTTTTTGTCACAGCTGTTGCGTAGCCCTATTTGACTCTGTGAAGAGGCTGTGTACGTACTGCGTGCAAGCAGAGCACCTCATCACAGCAGGGGGCCCTCTTCCTCCAACAACCATTTGTTTGACGCTAAGAACATCTGGTGAACGCAACGAAAGTGATGAAAATTTCTGGCAGACCGAAACTGTGTGATTAACCGGAAGCTTGTCAGATTCGAGTTCCGGTCAGTTGCACGGTTTTAATCTGGCAGCAGTTTGAAAACAGCGCAGGCTCAACAGATTCATTGTCAAAACAATCAGCTACACTGTAGGCTACTAGGTGTAGCAGTATGAAACTAGAATTTGGTTGCAATAATTACATGTCTGTTAGTTGAAACTGATAAACAATATCTTATTCAAAATAATCTCCATCGCTATTTATATAATATTTCTCCCACCTCTCCAGTAGGCTATGATTGCCACGACAAAAAAAAAAAAAAAAAAAAACAGATCTTTTGAAACGAACCAGTCAGCGAGCCATTATTCGTATATTTTCATACGAATTGAAGCGTTCTTCAGCAAGAGCGTGTCCCGTGATGCATATAGATGGTAATCGGTCGGAACCATGTCTGGACAATAAGTCGCATGCCCTAGTACTTCCCAACTGAACGTCTCGATCGTTTCCCTGACCCGTTTTGCTGTGTGTGATGGTGCATTATCAAGGAACAATATGACTGTGTTGCCTTTTTCCACATTCCGGTAGTTTTACACGTAATGCTCTATTTAAATCGATTATTTGCTGTTGGTAGCGATCAGTGTTAACGGGTTCACCAGGTTTTAGCAGCTGATAATATATAACACCCTTATGATCCCACCAAACACAGCATTGTCTTCTTTCCGAAGCGATTTGGTCTTACCGTGGATGTCGATGTTTTGTGTGAATTCACCCATGATGTACGACGCTTAGGATTCTCAAAATATACCCATTTTTCATCACCTGTCACTGTTCTATGGAGAAACGACCTTCTTTTGTATCTAGCGAGCACCATTTCACAAGCGGTCTTTCGATTTGCTTGCTGTCTGTTATGCAGTTCATGTGAAACCCAACATTGCACTATCTGTACCTTTCCCGTAGCTTTCAACCGAAGAGAAACGGCTTTCTGCCTCACATTCAATTGTTGCGCGAGTTCCTGTTGAGTTTGAGTATCATCTTCATTCAATAAGGCTTGCAATTGGTTGTCTTCGAACTTTTTCGGTGGTTTCCCGCGCTCGTCGTTTCTCACGTCAAAATTACCACTTTTGAATTTTTTTACCACTCGAAACACTGCAATAGCACTGAATAGGGGATCATAGAGGAATGCATCATACGTTGAAAACAATAGACTGGCTGGGTGAGATTAAGATTGTGAACACAAAATAAACAGTCTCGCATATGCGGATGACTTACTTGTGATGGCAGATTCGATTGAAAGTTTGCAAAGTAATATTTCAGAGCTAGATTATAAATGTAAGGACTATGGTATGAAGATTAGCATCTCCAAAACGAAAGTAATGTCAGTGGGAAAGAAATATAAATGGATTGAGTGCCAAATAGGAGGAACAAAGAACAGGTCGAGGGTTTCAAGTACTTAGGATGCACATTCTCGCATGATGGAAACGTAGTGAAAGAACTGGAAGCGAGGTGTAGCAAAGCTAATGCAGTGAGCGCTCAGCTACGATCTACTCTCTTCTACAAGAAGGAAGTCAGTACCAAGACTATCTGTGCACCGTTCAATCTTTCGACAACTTTGTTGTTTGGGAGCGAAAGCTGGGTGGATTCAGGTTACCTTAACAAGGTTGAGGTCACGGATATGAAAGTATCTAGGATGATTACAGATACTAGTAGATGGGAACAATGGCAGGCGGGTGTCCACAATGAGGGAATCAAAGAAAAACTGGGAATGAACTCTATAGATGTAGCAGTCAGGGCGAACAGGCTTAGATGGTGGGGTCATGTTACACGCATGGGAGAAGCAAGGTTACCCAAGAGACACATGGGTTCGGCAGTAGAGGGTAGGAGGAGTCGGGGTAGACCAAGGAGAAGGTACCTGGATTCGGTTAAGAATGATTTTGAAGTAATAGGTTTAACATCAGAAGAGGGGATCATGGAGGAATTTTATAAGGGGGACTATGCTCCAGACAGAACGCTGAAAGGCATAATCAGTCTTAAATGATGATGATGATGACTCGAAACACTGTTTCCGAAGAGGACGTTCACCGAAAGCTTCGACAAGCATTCGATGCGAATCTGCAGCAGTTTTCTTCGAATGATGACAGAAAACCAACGCTGTCCGCAAATCGTAGTTCGTAGGCACAAAACACGACATGTTTACGGGTTAGAAACAGATAGCGAAGAATGGGACTCGGGTTACTGTGTGTTGGCATTCGTCGTCAGCCGTCACAGGAAGCAGATGGCACCGCAGACGCGCTCTCACGTTTCTTCCACTGACGGCTAGCACTATCTGTAAGAAAATTCCGGTTTCATACTTCTACGCCTGGTAAGCTATGTTATTCCAGGAACGCTAAGGTACCAGGGAGAAATTGTGTCAAGGTAGGAGGAGAGGAGAGGAGGAGAGACGCTGGCGGGAAAGAGGCTGTGAGAGCGTGAGGCAGGACTGCGAGTCGTGGCTGAGGGTGGTTCAGACGCACTCAGCCGGGCCCCGTGCGCCGTCCACAGCTCTGGCCGCACCGCACGTGGAGCCCGTGGTGTACAGAACCGCCCGACCGCGGGCTCGATGCACGCGAGTGATTTGTCGCGGGTCGCATCGTCGCGCGGTTTAGGAACAATGGAGTGACGCACACTGCGACAGGGGAGCTGCGAGACACACGTGCTCCCCGACCACGGCTAGTCGGCAGCAACCTCGCCGCTCACCGCGGAAATTGTGAGAGAATCAGGCGGCGCACGCGTGTCCACAGCGCTGCCATCAGCCTGCCCAACACCGACTCAAAGGAAGGCCCCAGCTCTTGTTCGTGACGTCACGTCAGCTAGGCACGGCCAACGCCAGGTCTGTTGCAGGCATACTCGACGTGGTGGTGTCTCCCTCTCTGACACAGGAAAATGTGAAACTATTGGCGGCAGTTGAACACACATTGTTCTGAGAGATTTCTGCAATCAATTAATTGTGCAATTCATTACACTTCTTAACAGATAGTGTACTCCTGTTTTAAGGATTGACATACAAAAACAACTTCATAGTCCAGCAGAAACAATTCGTGCTTCTTTACCTTATTTGTAAATCTGAGGAAGTTACGTTTGTACTGGGGTGCTCTTCTTTAGGTATCTTGGTTGACTATGGGGTAAGGAGCACTGAATGTTAATGAAATATCTTGCGATTGTACACGTTGGGGGAGGGTGCGGGGGCACAGAAGAAGAGGCAAAAGAGAGATACTTGCTTTATCAAATAAAATTGTTTTATGTTATAAAGTTTCTCCTTTCAGTTGCAAGAGGGGAATATTTATCTTTTCTAATGTTCATGTTTAAAAAAGCTTAAGCTCAGCAGTATTTTCGATGTATGAAGCTATTTTGTTTCCTGTTTAGAATTCCTTTCGTTGAAAACGACTGTAATCTAATGACTGGCAACAGTTGAACATTTACACATGTAAATTAGTTCACATTTGCAGTGACGATGTCAAACGAAAATAAATAAATAAATAAAAGAAACGAGTTCATTGTAAGGGGGTTGGGGTAAGTTCCGATAGCAAAATGGATCAAGTAAATATAGTTACTTGAATGTAAAACTTCCGAAGCTTGCAATGGGGCAAAGCATCTTATATTGATCTACGTTTGTTTCGACAGGATTCAGTAATACGGGACTATGATCTTCATTTGTAGCTTTACGACAGTAAGAAAATCTTTCATCTAAATGAAACTGCAGAATCCAAAACAATATCAAACATTTTGTCCAAAAATAAGAGATTTATAGTGATAAGCACGCCCAGGCGTTTCTGCCTGCAACAGACCTGGCGTTCGCCGTGCCTAGCTGACGTGACGCCACGAACAAACGCCGAGGCCTTCCTTTGAGTCGGTGTTGGCCTGCCACGGATGAAGCCGGTCCGCACTCGGAACTTTTTAGTAAAAGGGTGGAGAAATAGTCTGGCATATGGGACTCACCTCCGAAAGATTACATGGTGTATCAAAAAGAATCATCCGATTTGGCGTCCGCCCCTGGTAGGTGAGTGGTCAGCGGCATAGAATGTCATGCTTAACGGCCCGGGTTCGATTCCCGGCTGGGTCGGAGATTTTCTCCGCTAAAGGACTGGGTGTTGTGTTGTCCTTATCATCATCGTTTCATCCCCATCGACACGCAAGTCGCCGAAGTGGCGTCAACTCGAAAGACTTGCACCAGGCGAATAGTCTACCCGACGGGAGGCCCTATCCACACGGCGGCATCCGATTTGGCCCGTCTATATTTCTGAAACTAATAAACATATACAATTAAAAAGAATGAGATTTTCACGGAGCGGAGTGTGCACTTGCCCGCGAAAGGCAAAGGTCCCGAGTTCGAGTCTCGGTCCGGCACACAGTTTTTATCTGCCAGGAAGTTTCATACACAATTAAAATTCTGTTGGTTTGAAAATCCACCTTATGGAAACACGGTTAGTTGATTTTTTTAATATTTATCCAGGCATGTTTCGACACCTTGTATCATCTTCTGTGGGTCAAATTTTTATTTCTGTAAGTACAATATCAAATTTATAGTAATTTCACTGTTGTAGGCCTAAGAATTACAGTACATGCAAATTGCTTTGTTTCGTTTAGACGCTCATTGCTAAATGAACTGCTTATTAAACACCGGCGTTTTTTTGACGGCATGTCGTCTGCAGACTAACCATGAAGAAAATTATTGCGTATTTGTGAAGAACTGTTTCGTGGGTAGAGGTTATGTGCGTTTCAGTACTTACATTTTCCGTTCTGTTTCTGGTTGGTGTTTCGATCAACTGCTGTTCACTGCACTGTTTCGATACAGTTTTCCACAAAACGTTTTTCTCACTAGTTCACCTCCCATGCACTTTCACAAAATGTGACGAAATGTGATCTGAGCAGACACTTCTGACTCCATATCCAGTGAAAGGTGTTACTGTTGACTTGCTCATAGTTGGTCTTATGTTTGTTGTGGCGGTAATTTTGAATGTTTCGTCAGAACTGGTGTGACGTGACTGCTGGGAGAGGGCAGAATGTATGTAATGTGTATACGTGTGTATGTGTGAGTGAGTGTGAGTGTTCAAATTCAAATGGTTCAAATGGCTGAGCACTATGGGACTTATCTTCTCAGGTCATCAGTCCCCTAGAACTTAGAACTACTTAAACCTAACTAACCTAAGGACATCACACATATCCATGCCCAAGGCAGGATTCGAACCTGCGACCGCAGCGGATATCGAGAGTCCCTCTCATGTTGTGCAACTTCCTGTGGTTCATTCGTACCCCATATTCTCACATTATGACGGTTCACTTTTCCATTCAAATGGAATGTTGGCTCGTCGTTAAACACTAAACGTGGAAGAAGATTGCCATCCTTCGTCTTGCCAAGAACGAAGTTACAGAACTCCACACGTTGTTGCCTGTCACCTTCACGAGCAGCCTGCAGTAGTTTGTACGATATCATGTTAAACGTCGACGCTACCGACGCCAGATGGTCATCGGGGGGCGTGTTGAGCTGTCGAGATACATGGCGTACGGATTTCTGTGGACTCCTTACGAAGCTGTGTGTTCAACGTCTGTGTCAGACACTCGTGGACCATGGATGTGTGTGTTGTTCTTAGTATAAGTTTAAGTTACTTTAAGTAGAGTGTAAGTCTAGAGACCGATGACCTAAGCAGTTTGGTCCCTTACGCATTCACACACATTTTGAACACTCGGGGGCTCCCCAGCGATTTGCGTTTACACGAACAACCCGTTTCTCGGAATTGTTCACGTCTTCGTCTAATGCTCTTTTCTGTAGGAGGATCCACACCATAACTAGTACGAAAGTCACGCTGAACAGTAATTACTGACTCGCACTGCGCAAAACGCAGAACACAAAACGCTTTCTGCTGTCCCGACACCGCATTTACCAGGACTGAAGTGTGTGCACACTCCTGCTACCTACTGGGACCCATCTAAAATTCGAGAGTTTGCTCTTTCCAACAGTACGTTGTTCACGCACATACCTCATATAATATAATAGTTACGATTTTTTTTAATCGAATGATTCTTTTTGATACACCCTGTATTATGGTAAGATTAAGAAGACACCGACATTGTTTTAAGTGGGTGAAAGATTCCCGAATGTTTTGCTGCGAAACACTGCTTTCATCCTCTCTTAAATCTACGACAATGTGACGAACCCACCTTTTACCAGCAGTGAATTAACGAGTGGAGGGGGCGCGATACCTCGTGTTACGTTCCACAAAAACACAATCCGTATTCTCCTACGTCCACACTTGTTTTCTTCCAGTGTAGTCGTGCTGCCGCATTGTCGCTGGGATGTCGCCACGTGCCAGTTGGCGTGGCTGATGTTCACTCTCGTGTGCAACGAGTACAAGGAGCCGAATGCGTTCATCACGCGTAAGCGGAACGAGGATTGTCAGCGGTCTAGCCAGTTGTCTCTTATGAAAGTATGTGTTCACAAAAATCCCCTTAATAAATGGGCTTTTAAAATATAAGTTTATACATTAGAAATGATTTTATAACACCATATGACCATACAGATGGAAGAATGGAGAAACTCGTAGAAACCGATCTCGGGGAAGATCAGTTTGGATTCCGGACAAATGTAGGAGCATGCGAGGCGTCAGTGACCCTACGACTTCTCATAGAAGATAGATTAAGGAAATGCAAACCTTCGTTTATAGCATTTGTAGACTTAGATCAATCTCTTGACAACGTTGACTGGAATACTCTTTTTCAAATTCTAAAAGTGGAAGCGGTAAAATACACGGAGCGGAAGCCTATTTAGAATTTGTACAGAAACCAGATGGCTGTTATAAGAGCCGAGGGGCATGAAACGGAAGCAGTCTTCGAGAAGGGAGTGATTCAGGGCTGTAGCCTATCCATGATGTTACTCAATCCGTGTGTTGAGCAAGCACTAAGGAAACAAAAGACAATTTTGTAGTAGGAATTAGGGGAAAAGAAACAAACTTTGAGGTTTGCCGATGACGTTGCAATTTTGTCAGAGACAGAAAAGGACTCGGAAGAGCAGTTGAACGGAATGGACAGCAGAAGAAGGATATAAGATGAAAAACCAAAACGAGGGTAATGGAATGTTGTCGAATTAGATCAGGTGATGCTGAGGAAATTAGATTAGGTAACGAGACACTTGAAGTAGTAAATGAGTTTTGTTATTTGGGAAACAAAATAACTGACGATGCTCGTCGTAGGAAGGATATAAAATGTAGACTGGCAATGGCAAGAAAAGCGCTTCTGAAGAAGATAAATTTCTTAACATCGAGTATCGATTTAAGCGTAAGGAAGTCCTTTCTGAAAATATTTGTAAGGAGTGTAGCTATGTATGGAAGTGAAACATGGACAATAAATAGTTTAGACAAGAATAGAATAAAAGCTTTTGAAATGTGGTGCTACAGAAGAATGCTGAAGATTAGATGGGTAGATCACGTAACTAGTGAGGTGGTACTGAATATAATTTGGGAGAAGAGAAATTTGTGCTACAAACTGACCAAAGGAAGGGATCGGTTGGTAGGGCAGATTCTGAGGCATCAAGGGCTCACCAGTTTAGTGCTGGAGGGAAGCGTGAGGGGTAAAAATCGTAGATGGAGACCAAGAGGTGAATACACTAAGGAGATTCAGATGGATGTAGGTTGCAGTAGTTACTCGGACATGAAAAGGCTGGCCCAGGATAGAATATCATGGAGAGCTGCACCAAACCAATCCTTGGACTGAAAATCACAACAACAACATCAACCATATTAACAGAAAGCAGCATATTCAAGAGTGTCACTGCTTACTTTGTGTAACGGAAGAAATAGCCGACAGAAATGAATATTTAAGTGAATTTTATGATCACAATTACCATTAGAAAGTTCATAAGCTGGTTTCGAGAACGTGTAGAAACTTACCTTCTATCTAAGTTATATGCAATGACCTTTGTGGTATTACCTCCAGTCTGCCAATGGCACATTCAGTCAGAGGTTTCCTCAAAGGGGCGACATTAGTTAGTGGTTAACAAGATACGTGATTTTACATAACTCAACAGTCGCGACATAGAAGCAGCCAACATTGACGATGGGCAGTCTCTTTAGATGGCACCATATAGGCACCTCATTGAAATTCGTCTTGATTTGACCGCAACATTACTGTATTGCCATCCTTCATCAGAGTTTTCTCTTGTAATTGGGATTTCATGAGGACAGGGAGCAGGCAGGCGGGCTTCATTATACAGAAGCGGTAACAGATGAGACCCACACAAACCTCACAATAAAATGTTACTTTCTGTACGAGAACGATCGGATAAAATATCCCAAGGGGAGGAGGGCTGTTCTGACTATGTTATAAAGCAGTTAACGAGAGAACACTGACAGTGCTCTGTCGTCCGCCTCTGAACAATCCGTAGCTAACCCCTGTTCTTTTCCATTGGACCACACTTAAAAATACAATATAAATTAAGTAAATGACATGGAGACGGGATGGTTGTCCTCGTGAAATAATGAACTCCGCTAATTAAGGTGACATAGATAATTATTAATTCAGCAAAATTACATTCAGCTCAACGTACATCTCTTCTGTAGAAGCTACCGGTGAGGGAATTATCTCACAGTAAGCATAACAGCTCACGCATTCAAGCTGCTGACAAGAGTAATATACAGAAGAGTAGAAAAGAAAACTGAAGATGTGTTAGATGACGATCAGTTTGGTTTTGGGAAAGGTAAAGTCACCAGAGAGGCAATTCTGACGTTGCGGTTGATAATGGAAGCAAGACAAGGGAAATGAAGATGCGTTTATTGACTTTGTCGATCTGGAAAAAGCATTCGAGAATGTCAAATGGGGCAAGATGTCCGAAATTCTGAGTAAAATAGGGGTCAGGTATAAGGAAACAATACTGTATATGTACGAAAACCAAGAGGGAACAATAAGAGTGGACGACCAAATACGAAGTGCTCGGATTACAAAAGGTATAAGACAGGGATGTAGTCTCTCGCACACACTGTTCAATCTATACAGCAAAGAAGCAATGGCAGAAATAAAAGAAAGGTTCAAGAGTGGGATTAAAACTCAAGGTGAAAGGATATCAATGATAATAATCGCTGAAGACATTGCTATCCTGAGTGGAACTGAAGATGAACTACAGGATATGCTGACTGGAATGAACAGTCTAACGAGTATAGACTGAGAGTAAATCGAAGAAAGGCGAAAGTAATGAGAAGTAGCAGAAATGAGAACAGCGAGAAACTTCACATCAGGATGGAAGGTCACGAAGGAGATGAAGTTCAGGAATTCTGCTACCTAGGTAGCAAAATAACCAATGACAGGCGGAGCAGGGAGGACATCGAAAAGCAGACTAGCACTGGCCAAAAGGGCATTCTTGACCAACAGAAGTCTACTAGGATCAAATGCAAGTCTTAATTTGAGGAAGAAATTTCTGAGAATGTAAGTTTGGAGCACAGCATTGTGTGGTAGTGAAACATGGACTGTGGAAACAGCAGAAAAGAAGAGAATCGAAGAACTTGACATGTGGCGCTGCGGAAGAATTTTGAGATTCACACTAAAGCGCTAAAGAAAGTTGTATAGGCATGCGTATTCAAATTACACTCCTGGAAATGGAAAAAAGAACACATTGACACCGGTGTGTCAGACCCACCATACTTGCTACGGACACTGCGAGAGGGCTGTACAAGCAATGATCACACGCACGGCACAGCGGACACACCAGGAACCGCGGTGTTGGCCGTCGAATGGCGCTAGCTGCGCAGCATTTGTGCACCGCCGCCGTCAGTGTCAGCCAGTTTGCCATGGCATACGGAGCTCCATCGCAGTCTTTAACACTGGTAGCATGCCGCGACAGCGTGGACGTGAACCGTATGTGCAGTTGACGGACTTTGAGCGAGGGCATATAGTGGGCATGCGGGAGGCCGGGTGGACGTACCGCCGAATTGCTCAACACGTGGGGCGTGAGGTCTCCACAGTACATCGATGTTGTCGCCAGTGGTCGGCGGAAGGTGCACGTGCCCGTCGACCTGGGACCGGACCGCAGCGACGCACGGATGCACGCCAAGACCCTAGGACCCTACGCAGTGCCGTAGGGGACCGCACCGCCACTTCCCAGCAAATTAGGGACACTGTTGCTCCTGGGGTATCGGCGAGGACCATTCGCAACCGTCTCCATGAAGCTGGGCTACGGTCCCGCACACCGTTAGGCCGTCTTCCGCTCACGCCCCAACATCGTGCAGCCCGCCTCCAGTGGTGTCGCGACAGGCGTGAATGGAGGGACGAATGGAGACGTGTCGTCTTCAGCGATGAGAGTCGCTTCTGCCTTGGTGCCAATGATGGTCGTATGCGTGTTTGGCGCCGTGCAGGTGAGCGCCACAATCAGGACTGCATACGACCGAGGCACACAGGGCCAACACCCGGCATCATGGTGTGGGGAGCGATCTCCTACACTGGCCGTACACCACTGGTGATCGTCGAGGGGACACTGAATAGTGCACGGTACATCCAAACCGTCATCGAACCCATCGTTCTACCATTCCTAGACCGGCAAGGGAACTTGCTGTTCCAACAGGACAATGCACGTCCGCATGTATCCCGTGCCACCCAACGTGCTCTAGAAGGTGTAAGTCAACTACCCTGGCCAGCAAGATCTCCGGATCTGTCCCCCATTGAGCATGTTTGGGACTGGATGAAGCGTCGTCTCACGCGGTCTGCACGTCCAGCACGAACGCTGGTCCAACTGAGGCGCCAGGTGGAAATGGCATGGCAAGCCGTTCCACAGGACTACATCCAGCATCTCTACGATCGTCTCCATGGGAGAACAGCAGCCTGCATTGCTGCGAAAGGTGGATATACACTGTGCTAGTGCCGACATTGTGCATGCTCTGTTGCCTGTGGCTATGTGCCTGTGGTTCTGTCAGTGTGATCATGTGATGTATCTGACCCCAGGAATGTGTCAATAAAGTTTCCCCTTCCTGGGACAATGAATTCAAGGTGTTCTTATTTCAATTTCCAGGAGTGTATATGTAAGCCGGCAGAATACGGCACCGCGCTCGACCTCACCTATATAAGACAAATGTCCAGCGCAGTTAGTTCGGTTACTACTCCTACAATGCCAGGTTATAAAGATTTAAGTGACTTTGAACTTGGTGTTATAGTCGGCGCAAGAGCGGTGGGCAAAGCATCTCTGAGGTAGCGATGAAGTGTTGTGAAATCTAGCTTCGCAGGACAGAGCGGATCAAGATGTGAAAAGGGGCCCAAATCAGTTGCTGTTAGTTGCACAAACATACAAACTTTATTTTGCTTAAACACTTAATCACACATGTCCTTAAAAGAATTCAGAAACAATACCGCTGAAGGCCAGAATACAAGTTATTAATATTGCCTCAAGGAATACACACGGCTAAAGGCCTTAGTTACAAAACAGAAGAACTGAGGGCTTAACGCTTAGAGAACAAGAATTTCAGAAAGAAAATTTTAAAAATTTTAAACAAATAACCTTTAAAATTTTAATTTAAGACGTCTGAAGGCCTTATCTTAAAATATTTCACATGAAGTTCGGCTGAAGGCCATATTCTGAACATAGAACAACTCTAGTCTTAAGACCTGGATAGCAAAATTAAGATAGAAAAGAAAATTCTCAAATTTCCAAATGATTTTTTTAAATCTTAATTTAGGACAGCTAAAGGCCTTATTGTAAAAATTTCACTTAGAAGTTCGGCTGAAGGCCACATACTGAACATTAAAACGAACTAAATTAGTAAATGGCTGAAGGCCTCACTCAGTACTTGAAACTAAAAGAAAACCACAATCGAAAACAACAGAATAGTGGTGCTCGGAAGTGTTCCAGGGGTCGGCCCGGGGAGGAAACTAACATAAGTTTAGGTGGGACAGGCAGCCAAGTGTAATACTAAATAATTGGATGCTCACACGACCTAGGGACAGCTGAAGAAACAACCAACAACCTAATCAATTCCCTACCACCCGACCAACGGCACGACAACCGAAAATATCAGCGAGGACGAAGGTACCAGCGGCACCATACCTTGAGAACGGGTGTCTAAATACAGTCAAGGCACAATAACCACTTTAAAAAAAATATGAACAACACAAAGGCTGTCTAACTACACCCCTTGCTGGACAGCATCAACATGACAAGGAAAACACACTGCTGGAAAACTGTGCTAACGTCAAGGGCAGGTAACCGGAACATTAACGGCCACAAGGCAGAAGATACCGCTGGTGCAGTTCACTAATAAGTTACAATCAATTCAATAATTAAACATCATACAGGAAGACAGCTGCAAAATTTTGCCGACTCCAGCACACCATATGTTGCTGCTTGGGAAACGGCTCAGGAAGCAACAACCGGCAATGAACGAAGAGATGTCACAGCAGTTGAGGTTTCATAAGAGATTAACTGATTACTCAACTCCAGTATCCAGGTTTGGTGGGCTTCGACCTTTGCAGCTCTTGCAACTAGTGCCTCGCAAATCCGATGGCGCATATACACCGCCAGCAGCCCCGGCCTGACCCAGCACTGTGAGACTTCCTCGCTGCTCTGTCATAACCGACTGACTGCCTCATTCACACCACCTCACGGAAATGTAGCGGCCACACCAAAGATGGTACAGCAGTACTAGTATCAATAAGCGCTGCTGCTGCCACTTTCGGAGGCACGTCAGCATCTTGTTACGGTAGTTACTCAAGGAGGAATAAGACGCTACTCGATTGTGAGAATATGCAAAGTAGAAACGACATCAATGCAAGCCGGCCACGGCTCAATCTCTCCCCCCCCCCCCTCCAACACCAACCCAGGGGGGGGGGGATGATAACTAAGTTTAGGACTAACCAAATTTAACTTGGCTAAAGTGTACCCGGTACTTCTTACTGGTGTGGTTATCCTTGATCAGCAGATTCAGCAGAACTAAAATACGTACAATGGTGCAAGGTCCCAAAAAACGGCTAGTGAATTTACACTCCTGGAAATGGAAAAAAGAACACATTGACACCGGTGTGTCAGACCCACCATACTTGCTCCGGACACTGCGAGAGGGCTGTACAAGCAATGATCACACGCACGGCACAGCGGACACACCAGGAACCGCGGTGTTGGCCGTCGAATGGCGCTAGCTGCGCAGCATTTGTGCACCGCCGCCGTCAGTGTCAGCCAGTTTGCCGTGGCATAAGGAGCTCCATCGCAGTCTTTAACACTGGTAGCATGCCGCGACAGCGTGGACGTGAACCGTATGTGCAGTTGACGGACTTTGAGTGAGGGCGTATAGTGGGCATGCGGGAGGCCGGGTGGACGTACCGCCGAATTGCGTGAGGTCTCCACAGTACATCGATGTTGTCGCCAGTGGTCGGCGGAAGGTGCACGTGCCCGTCGACCTGGGACCGGACCGCAGCGACGCACGGATGCACGCCAAGACCGTAGGATCCTACGCAGTGCCGTAGGGGACCGCACCGCCACTTCCCAGCAAATTAGGGACACTGTTGCTCCTGGGGTATCGGCGAGGACCATTCGCAACCGTCTCCATGAAGCTAGGCTACGGTCCCGCACACCGTTAGGCCGTCTTCCGCTCACGCCCCAACATCGTGCAGCCCGCCTCCAGTGGTGTCGCGACAGGCGTGAATGGAGGGACGAATGGAGACGTGTCGTCTTCAGCGATGAGAGTCGCTTCTGCCTTGGTGCCAATGATGGTCGTATGCGTGTTTGGCGCCGTGCAGGTGAGCGCCACAACCAGGACTGCATACGACCGAGGCACACAGGGCCAACACCCGGCATCATGGTGTGGGGAGCGATCTCCTACACTGGCCGTACACCACTGGTGATCGTCGAGGGGACACTGAATAGTGCACGGTACATCCAAACCGTCATCGAACTCATCGTTCTACCATTCCTAGACCGGCAAGGGAACTTGCTGTTCCAACAGGACAATGCACGTCCGCATGTATCCCGTGCCACCCAACGTGCTCTAGAAGGTGTAAGTCAACTACCCTGGCCAGCAAGATCTCCGGATCTGTCCCCCATTGAGCATGTTTGGGACTGGATGAAGCGTCGTCTCACGCGGTCTGCACGTCCAGCACGAACGCTGGTCCAACTGAGGCGCCAGGTGGAAATGGCATGGCAAGCCGTTCCACAGGACTACATCCAGCATCTCTACGATCGTCTCCATGGGAGAATAGCAGCCTGCATTGCTGCGAAAGGTGGATATACACTGTACTAGTGCCGACATTGTGCATGCTCTGTTGCCTGTGTCTATGTGCCTCTGGTTCTGTCAGTGTGATCATGTGATGTATCTGACCCTAGGAATGTGTCAATAAAGTTTCCCCTTCCTGGGACAATGAATTCACGGTGTTCTTATTTCAATTTCCAGGAGTGTACTAAGATTTCCGACACGCATCTGCCTCCCGGGAAAATTACGCACAAAGACCTGATCTCCTGGCCTTCCCCTAAAGGCTCGCCGATTACGATTATAACGCTCAGCTTGTTTATTATGGGCCCTGAGTATATTATGTCTGGCATGGTTCCAGTTTTCCTTGACGACCTGAGGGGTAACTTCCACTGGAATTAGATCTTCAGCCGGCCGCGGTGGTCTAGCGGTTCTAGGCGCTCAGTCCAGAACCGCGGGACTGCTACGGTCGCAGGTTCGAATCCTGCCTCGGGCATGGATGTGTGTGATGTCCTTAGGTTAGTTAGGTTTAATTAGTTCTAAGTTCTAGGCGACTGATGACCTCAGAAGTTAAGTCGCATAGTGCTCAGAGCCAATTAGATCTTCAATTCCCCACAAGTTCGAAAGAGGGGAATTAACTGGATAGGCAAGGATCAAGGAGGTGGGAGTAGCTTTTAAGGCCTCATGATTGGCAGTATTGAAAGCAAAACTAAGCCAAGGCAGACGAGAGTCCAACATACTAGGCGTCTTTTGATGGTAAATAATCAAATCGGATTTAAGATTTCGATTGACCCTCTCTGCAAAAGATCCCTGCGGATAATTCCGCGTAGTAGTGATATGCTTAACACCTTCTGTTCGGAAAACAGAAGGCCTTGAAGGGAGTCTAAAGGAAAGCGGGTGCATTATCACTAAATATTTTTTTAGGGGGTCCAAAAACACTGAAAACATTAAATTGGAAATAGTAGTGGCAGCAGTCACGTTACGACTCGGAAGGGGCCAGGTAAATCTCGAAAACGCTTCGATAATAACCAACACGTACCGATGACCTCTCTTAGTACGAGGTAAGGGCCCTACATAATCGATATAGAGCTTGTGCATAGGACAGGATTCGCGCTCAGAACTCAGCAGACCCTGTTGAAGAGCATTCTTAGGTTTGGCTACATCACACATCCGACATCGAGGAACCATCTCTGTCACGTCACGATCCATGGAGGGCCAAGTCAAATGCTCCTTAATTTTTTGAAAGGTCTTGTAAGTTCCTAAGTGCCCACCCACCAACGAGTCATGAAAATAACGGAAAACAGGGCGCACCAGAGCTACTGGCAAACAGATCTTGAGTTGCTTAGTACGTCCCACCCTTTCACACAAAATGCCCTTCTTGATAACAAACTCATCCGATAGTTCCCCAGCCAAGAGGCGTTACATAACGGGTGACCAACTAGGGTCCTGATCCTGATGCTGAGCAACATCATCAGATAAAGGGCGTATCTCACCTAACACGCTACAACTAAGACTGCTTTCCTCTGTCTCCGGGGTGTCCTCACTCGTAGGTTCAGTGAACATACAGCTAAGGACATCCGCAAGGACATTTTCAGTGCCTTTCACGTGTTTAACTTCAATTTGAAATGCAGAAATTCATACTGACCACCTGGCAATATGGCCAGTTTTAAATGGTCTGGCTAACACCCAGTTCAATTCCTGATTCTCGGTTTCTAGCTGAAATATCCGATGCTCAAGATTGAAGCGGTACTTCTCGAGCGCAAACAAAACGGACAACGCCTCGCACTCGTAGACAGAATATTTAAGTTCGGCACCAGTCAACCGACAAGAAGCGTATGCTAATGGCTGCCTCTGACCCTCTAACTCCTGTAGGAGGAAAGCCGAAACGTCGGCATTAGATACGTCTGTTTGGACAATAAACTTTTTATTAATGTCTGGTACTCCGAGAACGGGAGGATTGGCTATAGCTTCCGTAATGTGCTCAAACGCGGTCTCTTGGTCAGGTTCCCATTCAAAACGCACTCCTTTCCGGCGCAATTCGTTTCAGGGGGCCACCAACTGAGCAAAATCAGGGACAAAACGCCTAAAATAGTTGGCCATGCCTACGAACCTAGCTATTCCACGTTTATAGTGGGCGGAGGCAGAGCTTGTAATGCCTTAGTTCGCTCCTGGTCGATGCGAATACTCTGACCTGACACTAGGTAACCTAAAAAGGACACCAGCTGCCTGGCTAACGTCAATTTACTGGGTTTTACAGTTAACCCGGCTCCCTGCAAACTCAAAAAAAACTTGCTGGATATGCTGCAAATGGTCCTGAAACGAACGGCTACAAATGACTAAGTCGTCCAAATACACACACACTAATTTCAAGTACCCAAGGATATTATCCAGAAAACGAGTAAGAACGGCTGCACGAGCAGCCAAACCAAGGGGAACCCTGTTAAATTCAAACAGATTCCAATCAGTACAAAATCCAATAAAATGTTTACATTATTCAGTTAATAGAATCTAATAATAGGCTTGGTTCAAATCAAGAACAGTAAATCAATTAGCATCGGCAAACGAAGTAAAAGAGTTATGAAGATCAGGTAGAGGAACATACTCGAGGACAACCTTAGACTTCAGGCGCCGGTAGTCAACAACAGGCTTGAAATCCCGCCCCTGATCCTTAGGGACGAGGAATATGGGAGAAGCATAGGCAGATGTCGAAGGCCTAATAACCCCTTGCTAAAGCATTTTGGATATTTTAGCTCTCAGTATCTTCACCTTAGGAGTTGAGAGGTGATATGGGGACTGCCTAACAGTAATATCATCAGCTAGATGGATATGGAAATTAAGAACGTTAGTAACCCCAAACCTATCACAAAGAAGCTCCGAGAACCTCTGCAGCAAATCCTGTAACTGAGAGGCCTGATGTGGGGAGAGATGGGCGAGGTCGAACTCCTTAGGCACAGCCTCAACAGCCAGGATGCCAGAATCCTGATGCACAGTACGTTTAGCACATTCACAGAAACCAAACTTTTCCGCAGGAGCGAACTTAAAGAAGAAGGTGTGCCCAGAGTAATCCAAGACCAATCCAATTTTATTGATGAAATCACAACGCAAAATTAAATCCACTGGCAGCTTCTTAACCTAGTCTAATGATAAAGGCCAGGAAAAATCCCCAACCGATATACTCTCCCAGACCCAACCATGCAGAGGCAACACCTGGCCATTGGCCACCCGACATCTCTGCACCGGAGAACGGACCGACCGAAATTTCGTAAGATGACCAATTCAAGAAATCATTCAAAGCTCAATAGTGAAAGGGAGCTACCAGAATCCAAAAGAACGCAGATCGGATCCCCACCTACTCGAGAACAAATAAAAGGCAAGCGTGGTGATGAGGGAGCGACAACACGGGTGCATTAAGATTCAACGGCTCGGTGCCGAGGTCGCTGGCCATCCCGGCGTCATTTATTGCCTCTGGATGCGCGAGACTGAATGCAAGAGCGCACCAAATGAGCCGTGCTACCGCACCTGAAGCCACGCTGGGGTTCCCTTGACAGTGCGAGTGGCCTGACCCTTAACTTCACGACATACATTGTCCGCAAGCGGAAACGCAGATATCGCTACAACAGCGACATGGAGCTCTTCCCAGGTTGAAGTACGATCACGAAAAACAAAGTGCGACTTATCCGCTGCTCGCATTCCCTTATGCACAATAAACACCAATTCTCGTTCTGGCAAATCGATCAACAAGGCCAAGAAGGGCCGTCTGAACTCTGTCTATATACTGATGTAACTGCTCTTTATCCTGCTGCATCTCTCAAATGTAACGACACTCAAGCTGTTACCGAACTCCGGTGGTTAATCTCCGGCTAATGACAAGCTCCCTCAAATGCTATAGGGAGAACCCTTCAGCCAAGGCTCAGGACAGGAGGTTCCGCAGCTCACCTCTAGCTAGCGGGTACAACAGTGACAAAACTACTTGGTGCGGAACACGAAAGGCGGCAGCATGTTGTTCAAGACGAACCAACAACCATAGTACTTCAGTAATATCTCAAAAGAAATACTCCAGAGGATTAGGTAATTTGGCAAACACTGCGTCTAACTTCAGACGATACAACAACACAACCCCTGGGCTGGCTCTCGGTTCCCCTTTGATATAGCAAGTCCCACTCTTCAGACCTCCTGCCATCCAACTCTAGACATGTAAGCTTAAAGTGCAATGCATTAATCAAAGACCCCAACTCGACGGTTAATTTTTTATGATGATCTTCCAAACCTAAGATGCCCAAATCCGCTATCCGATTGGTTAAATGCACTAACTGTGCCCGCACCCTATCCAGTTGACTGTCACTAGGTTGAGTGCCTTCCAAAACACCAATGGTGTACTCAAGGCACCTAACAGCCATAAAGATATTCCAAGGCTGCTTCTGTCTCACCGCCGGCGTGACGTCAACTGTGTGGAGAACGGTAGCACGCAAGCGCCGCTAAGTCCGGAACACTGCCCTCAATAGGCTAGCGCCTTATCACCATCTCAAACATGGTGGTCCTTCCTCAACAGGCCAATCCCCAAGCACTGCCTGACCGCCATTTAAATAAGGCACCTGAAACAATCAACAACCTAAACAATATGGTGCAACACTAAAAGAAATAAAATACAAACTAACAGCAACTGGAATGGCAATATCACAAACGCAACCACGCTCTGCTACCAGTTGAAACCTGGCTTCGCAGGACAGAGCGTATCAGTTTGTGTAAAGGGACCCAAATTAGTTGCTGTTAGTTGCACAAACATATGAACTTTATTTTGCTAAAACACTTACCACACGTCCTTTAAGGAATTCAGAAACAATACCGCTGAAGGCCAGAACACAAGTTATTAAAATTTCCTTAAGGAATACACACGGCTGAAGGCCTTCGTTATGAAATAGAAGAACTGAGGGCTTAAGGCCTGGATAACAAGAATTTCAGTAAGAAAATTTTAAACAAATAACCTTTAAAATATTAATTTCAGATGGCTCAAGGCCTTATCTTAAAATAATTCACATAAAGTTAGGCTTGAGGCCGTATATGGAACATAGAACAACTCAAGGCTTAAGGTCTGGAAAACAAAATTAAGATAGAAAGGAAAATTCTCAAATTTTCAAATTATTTCTCAAATTTTAACTTGAGACAGCTGAAGGCCTTATCTTAAAATATTTCACATAGAATTTCGGCTGAAGGCCACATACTGAACATTAAAACTAACTAAATTAATACACAGCTGAAGGCCTCACACATTACTTGAGACTAAAAGAAAACCACAATCGAAAACAACAGAACAGTGGTGCTCAGAAGTGTTCCAAGGGTCGGCCTGGGAAGGAAACTATAACGTAAGTGTAGGTGAGACAGGCAGCCAAGCTTAATACTAAATAATTGGACGGCAACACGACTTAGGGACAGCTGAAGAACCAACCAACAACCTAATCAGTTCCCTTCCACCCGACCAACGGCACGACAACCGAAAATATCAGCGAGAACGAAGATACCAGCAGCACTACGTCTTGACAATTGGTGTCTAAATAAAGTCAAGGCACTATAACCACTCAAAAAAATATGAACAACACCAAGGCTATTTAACTACACGCAGTGCCAAATATCATCAACAGAAAAACACACCGCTGGGAAGATACGCTAACTACCAGGGCAGGTAAGGCAGAAGATACCGTTGGTGCACTTCACTAATAAGTTACAATCAATTCAATACTTAAACACCAACAGGGAGATGGCTGCAACATAGCACACCATAGGTTATTGCTTGTGGGAACGACCCAGGAGCAACAACCAGCAATGAACGAAGAGATGTCACAGCAGCTGAGGTTTCATAACAGGTTAACTGATTAGTCAACTACAGTATCCAGGTTTGGTGGGCGACGAACTTTGCAGCTCTTGCAGCTAGTACCTCACAAATCCGATCGCACATGCACACAGTCATGCACGCCGCCAGCACCCCTGGCCTGCCCTGGCACTAGGGAGACTTCCTCGCTGCTCTGTCGCAACCTACCGACTGCCTCATACACACCACCACACGGAAATGCAGCGGTCACACCAAAGATGATACAGCAGTACTAGTATCGATAAGCGCTGCTGTTGTCACTGACGGAAGCAAGTCAGCAACTTGTTATGCTAGTAACTCAAGGAGCAATAACACGCAACTCGATTGTGAGAAAATACCAAAGAAGAAACAGCATCAACGCGAGCCGACCACGGCTCATGTGGGTTTTCCCGTATGACCATTTCATGAGCGTATCGATATTTACATCAGGAATCCGGTAAAACATCAGATCTCTGATATCGCTGTGGCCAGAAAAAGATCCTGCAAAAACGGGACTAATGACGACTGAAGAGGATCGTTCAACGTGATGGAAGTGCAGCCCTTCTGCAAACTGCTGCAGATTTCAATGCTGGACCATCAACAAGTGTCGGCGTGCGAACCATTCGACGAAACATCATCGATATGAAGTTTCACAGCCAAAGGCCCACTCCTGTACTCTTGATGACCGCACGACACAAAGCTTTATGCCTCACCTGGGCCTGTCAACACCGACATTTGACTGTTGATGACTGGAAACATTTTGTTGCCTGTTCGGACGAGTCTCATTTCAAATTGTATCGAGCGGATGGACGTGTACGAGGATGGAAAGAACGACATGAAACCATGGACCCTGCATGTCAGCAGGGCACTGTACAAGCTGGTGGTGGCTCTATAATGGTGTGGGGCGTGTGCAGTTGGAGTGATGTGGGACCTCTGATACGACTCTGGCAGGTGACACGTAGATAAGCATCCTGTCTGATCACCTGCATCCATTCATGTCCATTGTCCATTCCGACGGACTTGAGCAATTCCACCAGGACAGTGCGACACCCCACACGTCCAGAATTGCTACAGAGTGGCTCCAGGAACACTCCTCTGAGTTTAAACACTCCCACTGGCCACCAAATTCCCCTGACATGAACATTATTGACCATATTTGGGATGACTTACAACTTGCTTTTCAGAGGAGATCTCCACCCACTAGTACTCTTACGGATTTATGGACAGCCTTGCAGTATTCAAGGTGTCAATTTCCTCCAGCACTACTTCAGACAGTAGTCGAGTCCACGCCACGTCGTGTTGCGGCATTTCTGCTTGTTTCCGACGTCCCTAGACGATATTAGACTGTTGTACCAGTTTCTCTGACTCTTCAGTATAGGTGGATTGATAGGTAAGGAATGAGGGGCTTCTGCAGAGAATCGGTGCGAGAAAGACCAAATTAAAAATACTAACAGGAAGAAGGGATAGGATGATAGGACACTTGCCAAGACATCAGGGAATAACTTCCTTGACACAAGTGGGAGCTGTAGTCGGCAGAAAGTGTACCGGAAGATAGACACGGGAATACAACCAATAAATAATTATGGGCATAGGTTGCAAGTGCTACTGTGAGATGAAAAGGTGGGCATAGGAGAATAATTCGTGTGGAAGGTCGCATCAAACCAGCCAGTAGACTGACAACCAAGGAAAAAAATAACGCTTTCTGCAGAAAGTTAACATGTCAACATTTCCTGCTACTTTTACAGTAGCGACAAAAACTGAATAAGACAGGTTTAATGCAATTTTTCTCCTGGCATTACTGGTTTCTTGACGCAGGAATACTTGCTGTTTATATACGAGTCAAAATGAAGCATGACATAAGGGAAAGAGGAGAACTACTTTGTTAGTGTTGAACATGTTTCCTTTCTGCAGTTTATTGAATTTTTAAATTAATTTCAGGGTTAAGTTACTCGTTTAAAATATAATTGTACACATAAACGTGTTGTGTTGTAACAACCATTGTTTGTTACATACATCTGAATGATATTTGATGTTTTGTATGGTTGCAATACTCAGTTACCTTCATCACGAGGTGTCGTTGCTGTCAGCGATGGTGTAATTGAATCCCAAAACTGCGTCTTGTCTTAATGGATATAGACCAAATATTGCTTCATATCATCCATTTTGTTGTTATTTATAGGCAGTACAGGTATGCAGGGTTTCTTCGAAGGATTTCCAAAGGTTGCACAGATTTTCTTAGCCTAAAAGTGATTATCGTCAAGTCAGCAGTATTGATGTTCTACGTAACAGTTCGCGTGTTTTCAGCTGGAAAGGTTATCTCGTGTTATTTTGAGGTCTCGAGGAACACTTTCGTATACGAATCATCGCTCAGGCAGCTTCTTCTATAAAATGTAGGCCTACGGGAACTGCAGTCGTAAAGAGAATCCATATTCATTTGATAAGTTATCCTTTTTTGAGGAATGTTTTATGAGTTCATAAAGTCATCCACTGTAGAGTATCTTTCCCTCTTCCACCAACGTGTATCGCACTAGTTCCCTGTTTGCAGTAAACGAAAAATTGACCGCGTTGCCAGATCCGCGATCATGCAAACAGATTTCCTTTTTGCTGCAAAAGTGCAATGATTCACTCAGAACCGCAGTCTTAAAGAATGGAAATTTCTAAATTTGCCTTTCTACAGTAAGCGATTCACGTGTATCTCAGCGTGATAATTTAACACCTTTCTACCTAGAAACTTGAAATACATGGAACCAAAAGAAACACGTCGCACTTCATATGATAAGCAGCCAACACTGTCCGAATGTTTATGACGTCGCTTAACTTCTAACCTGTAATGCATGCAAAGAATAGCAAAAGCGTTCTGCTGATCGTAGTTCTTGAAATGTGTATGCTGAAGGCATCAACTTTCTCTAAATCTATAAATGCTCTAGACGTAGTCTTGACTCTCCTTAATCTGTCTTCTAAAATACGTCATAGAGTTCCTATTGCCTCGCGTGTAGTTACATTTCTTTGGAGCCCAAACTGATCTTCGGCCTCTGCCAGTCTTTCCACTTTTTTTCTGTAAGGAATTTGTGTCAGCGTTCTGCAACCACGTCTTATGAAGGTGATAGTTCGGTAATATTCACACCAGTAAAAGGACAAAGACAGCACCACTTTCCATTGTTGCCAAATGTATTCAATATGGGGGATCCAAGATGGAGGCGATAGATATGGTAATGTTGCAATGACGTCATTGGGGAAGCTAAAATTTTGGCGGAAGATAGGTCAATTGGGCTGCCTCCACTAACCTAACCCCTCCCCTCCCACCATCCCCCTTCCCTACCCTGCCCCCTCCCCCAGAAATTAGCGGGAAGCTCAAATTCCACCCGGACAATGCAACACACCACAGCTAACTCCACTAACCTAAGAAAATGGTGGGAGAGTAGGTCTCTTGGGCCACCTCCATTAACTTATGTCATCCGACCGCCAGCTCTTCCTAGGAATTGTTGGGAAAAGGAGTCAGCATGTACTGGGCTGCTGGATAGTATGGATGTAAGTATTTATTCTGCATGCACTACTTATTTAAACAATTTGAGGCAGTAGCTCCATCCAGTCTGTCCACCATGATATCCAGAGTCCAACTGACCTAGTACACAGTATTGCCACCAGAGGGTGCTGTCGTCCCTTCAGTGACATAATCCAAGATAGTGATCAAGGGGCAAGCCTGCACACCTGTTCACAAAGTAATGCAACAGATACAAAAAGAACTCGAAAATTGTCAAAAGATCATTCATGTGTAATGGTGTGCAAACATGCTCGCAACGCTTAAACAGCCGAAAACAATGCAGTGCACAAACACTCACTGCACGTAAAAACCACTTTTGAGCTATAGTCAACCGCGACTATTAGCGAACTGCCCCCCCCCCCCCCCTACAGAACTCCACGGCATGCACTCCGTGTGGTATGCTCATGCCAGTGCCATACGCGAGACGATTCTGGGCCACGTGCTCATGTTTACCTTTGCTGGCGCAATACCTCTCTACCTTTGGATACTGACATCACAGGTCGCGCTATAGAAATCTGTTCCATTGTTTCCCAGAATACCACAGGTTGAATTGTTCCCAGCGATCCTAATTCGACATGCGAGCTGCGTCTAGCTGTGCACACATTTACCTCCCCGGTGTGGCTGATGCATCGTCGCGAAATGTTATCGTAGCGACTCACCATCTAAAAGTTTCTCAATGTTATACTGACATCATATGGCTATGTAAATAAGAGCCAAGTCGACCTCTCGGACATTGTAAAGTGTTACAGAAATAGTTAACGGTCGCTTTTGTAAAAGCTTTCGTGATGTCTCAGCTTGTCAGCATGGAGTTTCTTGTAGTAACAGAAACTGTCTACAGAAATAGCACATAACAACGCCGAATGCACTCCGTCCAACACATGTTACTCTTCCTGGAAATCGTGAAGTACTGCTTTCAACAAAACACAAACGTCCTCACTGCTATGTAGAGGCACTTATGTCCTAGCACAAAGGATGTCTTGTGAATGAATGGAGCACTATGATTGCCTCTTACTGAATTTACCCACCAAATTACTGATGCCCCTGGTGTGGAAACACTGTCCGCCTTTTTTTCTTTATGTAGATGAGACTTTTAGTTGCAAAACTATTTTGTGCAGATCGCCATATTGCACTGAGAGTTAAACCCTGCAAAAGTGACCTACAGATCGTCAAATTCGGAAAGACGTTTACTCAATCACATTCCTCTGTCACTGAGGACAGAAGCTTGAATCTTTCAGCGTGAAACCGATCTCCACATACCATATCCTATATCAACGTAGTAAACACACAATTCGTATCCTGCGCCATACAAAATTGCCACTTCTGCATCCTGAAGAATGCTAACGACCATCAGACAATCGTGCATATACCCCAAAGACTCTTGTACAAAGGATGGGTCGGTTCCCTCTGCACAAACGCATTACTGTTTTTGGCCCCAAACTGCTTGCTTGCTGCTGTGCTTTCTTTGTCCATCTCCAGGTTCACAAGAATATTGGGATCCATACAAATATTTATCAGTGTAACTACAATTAAATATTTGGATTTATACCGCAGTCTGACACCGAGCAATGTAATGGAAATGTCTCCTTTTGATGGCCATGGTTCTGAACGAATCTCATTACCTATAGCGCACTTTATTTTCCAAGTAAAAAAAAATCTTTCATCCTCCTTACGGCTGTCAATGTGCTGAATCTATACCTCCCCCAAAATAGGACACACAGTAGCGACCATCAGAAATTCGTACATATTCCGCAAAGACTGTTGGACAAAGGCTGTGTCGGTTCACCTCATCACAAAAGTGTCATTGTTACTGGCCCCTACCTGCCTGCTTGCTACACAAATCTCCAGACTCTATGATCAGAAGAGTACATCTGTTTTGACACGGTTTACCAGAATATTGTACCATTTACGAGATACTTTCCGATATCAAGCACTTTGTAGTATTGTTTGCACAGTCGGTGATGTAACAGATTCCAAATCATTCTTATGATTTACAAAGTCAACTAAGGTGTTCATCATGTCTAGAGAACCAGCAAAAGTATCTTCCAGCCGTCTTTCATCTGCTAGATGCATAAACCACACTCGATGTTCTCTTAAATAAATAAAGGTGCGAAATGTGTAGAAACAGTCAACTGGACAATTTACATGGGACAGAATAATAGTCAAGGGTAAACACACGTCGTTATTGAATCTTCTCGAATTTCCATGCGATCATGAAAGGTATCCAACACATACTAAGTATTAGTCCGCTGTTCGGCAGTCTAGAGGATGCCATGGTTAAGTCAGCTACATTTCTGCATCCCAACAGACCTCTCCATTCAGACAGCTCCTACTATTAGCCGGAAACGTGAATCATTTCCTCCACAGGCGTCTGGCGCAGCCAGAATTATCCTATTCAGTTATGAATTAAATTCGAATGATCATACTATGTGCAAAGCTGCAAGGATTGTAGTGTGGAGTCTGAGTGGCAGTTGCAAGATACATAGGAAATATCTAAGACAACGTTGTAATTTTACTGTAGCAGATACGTTCGAGAAAGGTGACGTGTTTCAAGATATGAGAGTGTCAGAAATATGATTTACTAGTGACTGTAATCTTTAAAGGACTTCTCCATAGTATCCAAAGCAGGTATGTGGTTGAATGGAAAGATTTGATTCCATATCATAGACATCATTTCTAGCAGATAGCGTAACAGTAGAGATCTCAAAAGCATGTGTACGTTTCTTACAACCTCAATCAGCACACCATCTACTGTTTCTGATCCTTCTCAATCAACCTTTGCTTATTACCCAGTCGATATAACGCAGAACCTCTAACATGACATCGAGACAGAATGCATTAGAAATACTGGGGCAATATCTAGTGTGGGAATGAAGGTGTTGCAAATACTGGTTTCACACCACGTTCCTAAGCCGAATCACTTTCTAAATTCGGTAATGTTAGTACAATGTTGCACCCTCGGCGACATGTTACCGCACTGTTGGCCTTATAATATGCACTCCGGCGATCGCCGCCTATATTCACTGTCGCCGTATTTGTCTGGAAAAACCATTTGATCCATAGGTAATGCCATATATCGACTTATAACATGGATAAATGTCTGCACCTGTTGAACCAAGACTGCTTGTGGGTTATATATGGTCGTAGCGATCGTATTTTTTTATGATATAGTGGTTTGTAAGACGATTATGCCTCTCTTTCTAAGACACAGTGGTAGCATTCGCAGGAAAAACTTATGATTTTCGGTCAGTATTATTCATATCACCAGCAATCATTTATTGGTGGAGTATTATACTTAGTAGTAGGGACTGCATAATAGGTTCGCCTTGAGCATCAGGCTTATAAAGTATGTGTGTGTGTTCAGACAAGTGCAAAGGTACTGACTATGTCCAGTCGTAAGGAAGGTATGGATCTGACGTGGAATACTGTGGTAGGAAAGGTGAGAGGATGTCAAGTCATAAGAATATCACAGATATTTCTATTTCCAGAGCCACAGTTGTCAGCACGGTGTATTTCCGATACTTCACTCATTGTTGAATGTAATATAAGAGAGAGCAATCGTAATATTTAATTGTAAGTACAGTGTTAAAATACATATGTGGCCAGCTTCCGAGGATAATTCTGGCTGCGCCGGTGGCCTGTGGAGGGAATGATTCACGTTTCCGGCTAATAGTAGGAGCTGTCTGAATGGAGAGGCCTGTTGGGATCCAGAAATGTAGCTGACTTAACCATGGCATCCTCTAGACTGCCGAACAGCGGACTAATACTTAGTATGTGTTGGATACCTTTCATGATCGCATGGAAATTCGAGAAGATTCAGTAACGACGTGTGTTTACCCTTGACTATTATTCTGTCCCATGTAAATTGTCCAGTTGACTGTTTCTACACATTTCGCACCTTTATTTATTTAAGAGAACATCGAGTGTGGTTTATGCATCTAGCAGGTGAAAGACGGGTGGAAGATACTTTTGCTGGTTCTCTAGACGTGATGAACACCTTAGTTGACTTTGTAAATTATAAGAATGATTTGGAATCTGTTACATCACCGATTGTGCAAGCGATACTACAATGTGCTTGATATCGGAAAGTATCTCGTAAATGGTACAATGTTCTGGTAAACCGTGTGAAAACACATGTGTTCTTCTGATCACAGAGTCTGGAGATGGGTGCAGCAAGCAGGCAGGTAGGGGCCAGAAACAGTGACTCCTTTGTGCTATGGTGAACCAATACAGCCTTTGTCCAACAGTCTTTGTGGTATATGTACGAGTGTCTGATGGTCGCTACTGTGTGTCATATCGTTGGGGTGGAATGGCCATCAAGAGGAGACATTTCCAGTAATTTGCTCGGTGTCAGATTGCAGCAGTAATCGAAACATTTAACTGTAGTTACACTGATAGATATGTGTATGGTTCCCAATATTCTTGTGAGCCTGGAGATGGCTGTAGAAAGCACAGCAGCAAGCAAGGAGAATGGGGCCAGAAACAGTAATGCCTTTGTGTCAAGGGGAACCGACCCAGTCTTTGTACAACAGTATTTGTGGTATATGTGTCTGACGGTCGAAGCTATGTTCAGGATGCAGAAGTGGCGATTTTGTATGGCGCAGGCTTCGAGCTGTGTGTTTGCTACGTTGATATGCGATATGATACGTGAAGATCAGTTTCATGCTGAAAGATTCAAGCATCTGTCCTCAGTAGCGGGGCAGTTTATTTGAGTAAGATTCTTTCCGTATTTGACGATCTGTAGGTCACTTTTGCAGGGTATAACTCTGAGTGCAATTTGGCGATCTGTACAAAATAGTTGAAAGTCTGGTCTGCAGAAAGAAGAAAAACAGGCGGACAGTGCTTCCACACTGGCGGCGGCAGTAATTTGGCGGGTAAATTCAGTAAGAGTCAATCATAATGCTCCATTCATTCACAAGACCTTTGTGCTGTGACATAGGTGCCTGTACATAGCAGTGAGAACGTTTGCGTTTTGGTGATGTTTGTTGAAAGCAGGACTTAACGATTTTCAGGAAAGGTAACATGTGATGGACGAGGTGCCATGTTAGGACCATCAGGAGGAATGCATGCTGGCCGGTGTGGCTCAGCGATTATAGGCGCTACAGTCTGGAAATCGCGCGACCGCTATGATCGCAGGTTCGAATCCTGCCACGGGCATGGATGTGTGTGATGTCCTTAGGCTAGTTAGGTTTAAGTAGTTCTAAGTTACTGATGACCTAAGAAGTTAAGTCCCATAGTGCTCAGAGCCATTTGAACCATTTGAGGAATATATTCGGCGTTATTCTGGGCTATTTCTGTAGACAGGTTCTATTAGGACAAGAATTTCCATGCATGACAAGCTGAGACATCAAGGAAGTTTCTACAAAAGCGACTGTTAACTATTTCTGTATCACTTTACAATGTCTGAGAGGTCGACTTGGCTCTTATTTGCATAGCCATGTGATGTCAGTATAACATTGAGAACCTTTTAGAGGGTGAGTCGCTACGATAACATTTCCCGGTGATGCATCAGCCATGCCAGGGAGGTAAACAAGTGTACGGCTAGATGCAGCTCGCATGTCCAATTAGGATCGCTAGGAACAATTCAACCTGTGCTATTCTGGGAAACAGTGGAACAGATTTCTATAGCGCGACCTGTGATGTCAGTATCGAAAGATAGAGAGGTATTGCGCCAGCAAAGGTAAACATGAGCACGTGGCCCAGAGGCGTCTCGCGTATGGCAGTTAACTGATACGTCATGGTTGACTATAGCTCGAAACCACTTTTTATTTGCAATATGTGTTTGCGTGCTGCTTTATTTTTGGATGTTTATGCATTGTGCGCGTGTTTGCGCTGTGTTACCCATGCATGATCTTTTGACAATTTACGAGTTCTTTTTGTATCTGTTGCGTTACTTTGTGAACATGTGTGCAGGCTGTGCAATGCATGATTTCCACAACTGACGATTAGCAAGGGTGTTTGCAGAGCCTTTTACATGCATAATTTTGACAATTTACGAGTTGTTTGCGTATCTGCTCATCGGTGTACTGCACTATTTCAGTGCTTTGCGAGTAGTCGGCAGGTATGTAGACTATTTACTGCGACCGAAAGCATGCCAGGGTGAGTGTAGTAAATAAACTATGTGAAATCCGTCTCTAAATGAATTGTATGCATTATTTCGACAGTTTATAATTAGTGAGCGTGTCTGCAGAGCATTTTACATGCATTATTTTGACAATTTACGAGTTGTTTTCTTGTCTGCACTTCAGTGTACTGCATTATTTCGGTAATTTACGAGTAGTTTGCCGATATGTACGCTGTGTAGCGTGACCCCAAGCACGTGAGGGTGTATGTTTTCATCAGCATAATAAATGAACTATTTGAAATCCACCCTTAAATAAATTGTTCCAAAATAAATAAAGTACATTCCTTCCTCTGTCCAGCAGCCCAGCACAGGCTGAGTCGTTTTTCGACCATTCCCCCCTCCCCTAGACCACTATCTTGGATTATGTCACGAAAGGGATGACAGGGCCCTCTGGTGGCAGTACTGTGTACTAGGTCAGTTGGATTCCAGACCTCATGGTGGACACACTGGAGGGAGCTACTGCCTCAAATTGTTTAAATAAACACTGCATGCAAAATAAAGACTATCTTATCAAGCAGCCCAGCACAGGCTGAGTCGTTTTCCTGCCAATTCCTACGAAGAGGTGGGGGTCAGATGACTTAGGTTAGTGGAGGTGGCCCAAGTGACCTATTTTCTCGCCATTTTCTTAGGGTAGTGTAGGTAGCTGTGGTGTGTTGAATTGTCCTGTTGGAATTTCAACTTCCCGCCATTTTTGGGGGGAAGGGGAGGAGGGTAGGTTAGTGTAGGTAGCCCATTTGACCTATCTTCCGCCAAAATTTTAACATCCCACCATGACATCACTGTGACATTGCCATATCTATCGCCGCCATCTTGGATCCGCCCTCTTGAATAATTTGGCAAATGGAGAGTGGGGTGATGCTGTCTTTGTCCTACTACTCACACCTGTCACAACCTGGTTGCTTTAGAATTAGAGTTATTACATTCTTCTTGAACTCTGAGGGAATTCCAACTGTCACATACACTTTGCACACCATATGGAATAGTTTTGTCGTAGGTGGTTCTTCCAAGACTATCAGTAGTTCTGACTGAATATCGTGTACTCCAGACCCCTTGTCTCCACTGAGGTCTTGCAATGCTCTGTAAACATCCTCTCGCACTATCTTATCTCCTATCTCATATTTATCTACGTTGTCTTTCTTTTCTGTGATATTGCCTTTAAGTTCATTTCTCTTGTATAATCTCTCAATATACTCCTTCCACTTTTCAGATTTCCCGTTTTTGCTTTGGACTGGTTTTCCAACTGATCTCTTGATATTCATACAGCTGATACTCTTCTCTCTGAAGAAAAATTTTCCTGTAGCAATATCTATCTTTCCCTTAGTGAAATATGCTTCGAAATTTTTACTTTTGCATCCATCTGTTCCTGCTTAGCCATTTTGCACATCCTGTCAATCTCATTTTTAGAAGTTTACATTGCCTTCCACCTGATTCATTTGCTGCATTTTTATGTTTTCTTCTTTTAGCAGTTAAACTCAATATCTCCTGTGAAATCCAAGGATTCCTACTAGGCTTTGTCTTTTTACTTACTTGATCCTCTGTCGCTTTGGACCCAGAAACTTTAAATTTGGTGGTGTGTGTTTCTTTAAACTATCTTCAAAAGTTTAATAGAAGTCCCTTCTGTTTTTCTGCTTAAAATATGACTCACTTGGCGTTATTTGATCTTTTATTTGTTTTACCTACTGTAAGCTTTTGGAAATCTTTTGCGCATGTTTCCTCGCTTCTGTAAAATTTCCTGTGTAGAATACGTATCTTAACTTCAGACATCCCTTCTCAGCAAGTCAAGGACTATGATAACTTCAGTGATCCATCACTTGGTACAAAAACTATTTGGAGTATGTATGCTTGTGATCTAGGATACGGAAAAGGAATAATAGTATTGAAAGTTAAGTTGACGTTGTAACAAGAAGGTTTCAAGATGCTCAGAACTGTAGATATCTCGGGGTTATTGATTTTCTAAGAGCGATGCGGCTCGGCTAACGTCATACTTTCCCACCTGATGATTGAGCAAAACCTACAAAACTAATCGTAAATTTTAAAAAAAGAAAAAAAGGAACTTAAAATTCAGCAACTGCTTTCGCTGTATTTTGTTGTTTATGTTTCATAGTGCATAACTGCACTTCCCCTCAGCCGCCCCCCCCCCCTCTCTCCCCCCTTCCCGATGAACCAAGTTTCTTGCCGTTGGTGGGGAGGCTTGCGTGCCTCGGCGATACAAAGAGCCGTACCGTAAGTTCAGCCACAACGGAGGGGTATCTGTTGAGAGACCAGACAAACGCGTGGTTCCTGAAGAGGGGCAGCAGCCTCTTCAGCAGTTGCGAGGGCTACAGTCTGACTGATCTGGGCTTGTAACATCCATCAAAACGATGTTTCTGTGCTGGTACTGCGAACGGCTGAAAGCAAGGGGAAATTATCGTTAAATGATGATGGAATGCTCTTCGCTAAAATATTCCAGAGATAAAATTGTCTCCCATTCGGATCTCCGGACGGGGTTACTCAGGAGGAAATCATCAACAGGAGAAGTAAAACCGGCGTTCAAATGGTTCAAATGGCTGTAAGCACTATGGGACTTAACATCTGAGGTTATCAGCCCCCTAGACTTAGAACTACTTAAACCTAACTAACCTAAGACATCGCACACATCCATGCCCGATGCAGGATTCGAACCTGCGACCGTAGCAGCAGCGCGGTTCCAGACTGAAGCGCCTGGAACTGCTCGGCTACTCGTCGGGCAAAACTGGCGTTCTAAGGGTGGAAGCAAGGAACGTTACATCCCTTATTTGGGCAGGTATGTTACAAAAATTTAAAAAGGGAAATGAATAGGTGGAAGTTAAAAATGTAGTGGGAAGCAGTGAAGTTCGATGGTAGGGGGAACACGACTTCTCGTCAGGTGAATACAGAGTTATAAATACAAACTCACATAGGGGTAATGTAGGAATGGGTTTAATAATGAATGAAAAAATAGGAATGCAGGTAAGCTACGTTGAACAGCTCAGCGAACGCATTATCGTAGCCAAGATAGACATGAAGCCCCCCCCCCCTCCCACCTACAACAGTAGCATAAATTTATACGCCAACTAGTCCCTCAGATGATGATGAGATTTAAGAAATATATGATGAGATGAAAAGAAATTAGTCAGATAGTTAAGGGAGTCGAAAATTTAGTTACGATGGGGGACTAGAATTCGATAGTAGGAAAATCAAAAATGGTTCCAATGGCTCTGAGCACTGTGGGACTTAACTGCTGAGGTCATCAGCCTCCTTGAACTTTGAACTACTTAAACCTAACTAACCTAACGACATCACACACATCCATGCCCGAGGCAGGATTAGAACCTGCGATCGTAGCAGCCGCGCGGTTCCAGACTGTAGCGCTTAGAACCACTCGGCCACTCCGGCCGGCAGTAGGAAAATGAAGAGAAGGAAAAAATAGTAGATGAATATGGAGTGGGGGAAAAGAATGAAAGAGGAAGACACCTGCTATTCTTTTGCATAGAGCATAATGTAATCGTGGTTTTCACTTGGCTTAAGAACCATGAAAGAAGGTTGTTTGTGTGGGAAAGACATGGAGACATTGAAAGGTTTCAGACTGAATGTAAAACGGCAAGTCAACGATTTCGAAACCAGATATGAAACTGTAAGACATTTCCAGGGGCAGATATAGACTGTGATCACAATTTATTGGTCGTCGGGTGTAGGTTAAAACCGAAGAATTTGCAAAGGGGTAGGAAATTAAGGAGATGTTACTTGTATAAGTTAAAAGAATCGGTGGTTATTAAGAATTTCAGGGGGACCGTTAGGTAACGATTGACTAAAACAGGGAAAAGGGACAGAGTAGAACACGAAAGGGTAGCTTGGAGAGATGAAAAAATGAAGCCAATGGACGATGAAATAGATAAAAGACAAGGACTAGTACGAATCCTCGTATGTCATCACAGAAGATATTGAATTTAACTGATAAAAGGAGAAAACATAAAAATGCAGCAAATGAATCGTGCGAAAGGCAATGTAAACGCTTAAAAAATGAGACTGACAGGAAATGCGAAATCAGTAAGAAGGAATGGCTAGAGGTCGAACCACATTTCACTAGGTGAAAGACAGATATTGCCTAAAGAGAAATTAAAGAGGCCTCTGCAGAAGAGAGAGTCAGATATATAGATATGAAGCGCTGAGATGCAAAAGGAGTGAGATGGGAGGTCTAACACTACAGGAAGAATTTGGCAGATCACTGGAAGACATGACTCGGAACAAGGCCTCTGGAGTCATGAGAATTCTGTGACAACTTCTGATAGTCTAGTGAGAATCAGTCATAGCAAAGCTATTCTATCTGGTGTGCAAGATGTTTGATATAAGCGAAATACCCTCACATTTCAAGAAGAATGTAATATTCCAATTCCAAAGAAAGCATGTGCTGGCAAGTGTGAATTTTACCGAACTATCACTTTAATAAGTCATTATTGCAGATTACTAACACGAATTCCATACAGAAGAATGGAAAAAGAGGTAGAAGAAGAAAACTGGTAGAAGATGACCTTGGGAAACATCAGTCTGGATTCCGGAGAAATGTAGGAACACGCAAGGCAATACTGACGCCACGACTTGTCTTACGAGACTGGTTAAGAGAAGGCTACCCTACATTTATGTCATTTGTAGAGTTACGAAAAGCTTTTGACAATATGACTGAAATACTCTCTTTGAAATTCTGAAGGCAGCAGGGGTGAAATACAGGGAGCGAAAGTTAATTTAGAACTTGTAGAAACACGAGACGGAAGTTATAAGAGTCGAGGGGGTCTGAAAGGGAAGCAGTGGTTGGAAAGGGAGTGAGACAGGATTGTAGCCTATTCCTGATGTTATTCAATCTGTACACTGAGCAAGCAGTAAAGGAAACCAAAGAAACTTTTAGAGTAGGAAACAGAGTTCAGAGAGAAGAAACAAAACTGTGAGGTTTGCCGATGACAGTGTAATTCTGTCAGAGACAGCAAAGTACTTGGAAGAGCAGATGAACGGAATGGACAGTTTCATGGAAGACGGATATAAGACGAACATCAATAATAGAAAAACGAGGGTAATGGAATGTAGCCGAATCAAATGAGGTGATGGTGAAGGAATTTGATTAGGAAACGAGTAGCTAACAGTATTGGATGAGTTTTGGTATTTGGGCAATAAAATAAGCGATCGTGGCCGAAGTAGAGAGGATATAAACTGTAGACCAGCAATGGAAAGCGTTTCTGAAGAAGAGAAATTTGTTAACATCGAATACAGACTTAGTTGTCAAGAAGTTTTTTCTGAACGCAATTGTCTGGAGTGTAGCCGTGTATGGAAGTGGAACAAGGACGATGAACAGTTTAGACGAGAACAGAATAGAGGCTTTTGAAATGTGATGCTAGAGAAGAATGCTGAAGATTAGATGGGTAGATGACGTAACTAACTAGGAAGTACTGAATAGTGTTGGTGGAAGAAGACGTTTGTGGCACAACTTGACTAAAAGAAGGGATCGGTTGATAGGACATATTCTGCGACATCAAGGGATGAACAATTTAGTGTTAAGGGAAGTAGGGGAGGAGGGGACAAATATCGTAGAGGGGGACCAAGAGATGAATACGGTAAGGAGATTCAGGAGGGTTTAGGTAGTTATCCAGAGATGAAGAAGCTTGAACAGGATAGAGTAGCGTGGAGAGCTGCATCAAACCAGTCTCCGGACTGAAGACCACAACGACAACAGCTGAAATGAATTCCTTTAATTTGGATCAGTGTTACACACTGCTGGTTCGTGCTAAAGCACGTGGCAGTGGCGACCCCCGCAGTGGCCAGTTAAAGTGCGCGTCATTTACGATGGTGGCCGAGTTTAGGTTCGTTCTGCGCATCTGACATCACAAAACACAGTCAACCAATGAACAGAGAACGACGTTGCCACAGCTCGAGTGCAATGCGGAGCACGGACGAGCGTCTCCAGTTTTAGAAACGTTCAGTTATAAATAAAGTAATTGAACAAAAGCAATGTCTCGGTAGCAGACTTTCTTTTATAGAAAGTTGGGAAAAGCATCCTTTATACCAATTGCTTGATATTCTATTAATTAATTAAACCAAACAAGCAATAAGACTTCTGATTCAGGCGATAGCATGGAAAGGTGTTTGTATGAGTGGAAGGATCAACCACCGAACTTGAACAGGGTGTCTTGCGACGTCCGCAACGACAAAAAAAAAAAAAAAAAAAAAAAAAAAAAAAAAAACCTGTGTTAGCGTAATGGTTAAAGTGTTAGAGTGCTAAGCAAAAGGTTCTGAGTTCAAACCTTCTTTGGTGCTTAATATTTTCTTTATTTAAAAACATTATCGAAGTGTCTTACTTCATGAATTTTATTCGTTTGAATGTAATTTTTTGGAATTTCTAGTGCTTTGTCTCTTCATTATAATCATAATAAGTTTTCGGTTTTTCTAATTTTGGGGCCAAATAGTTTTTGTGAAATCGAATGATGAAGTGTGTCAAAGCAGTCGGAAGACCATGTGTCTGCACAGGCGAGCAGTGCAATGATGACAAAATGCGGGGAGCACGTCTCTGTAGCAGCGAAAGGGTTAATGCGGCCTTGGTGGCTTTACTTCATAAACTGCGCGCTCCCCCCTAAACGTTAAGTTTGCGAACTATACTACACTATGGCGCTGCTTCTCTTGGCGCGTGAGTCGTTTGCAAGTGGCAACGCAGCAATCTCCCGCGTCTGGGCGGGCATGCGCGAACCGCCAAGATAAAAGAACTGAACTATAGTAGGGCTGGCGACGCGTCGCGCAGACGGGCCGCGGCTGCTTGGGGCGGTGTAGCGGGCGCCCACAGGCCCACGTCAGGCCGGAGGGCAGCGACCGCGGCCAGCCGGCTGACACCCAAACCTCCAGGTGTCACACACATCGGTACCAAACGTAGCGTGTCGACAGAGCATTAACCAAAACACCAATTTATTTCGTGCTGTGTGTCGTCGTCCAGTAGAACATGTGAAAACGTTCATTAAAAGTAACACCGTAAGTATGGAGTATAGGCACACTAAATCTGTGAGCTCTGACTGTGAAGATCTCTGGAAGTTGAATTGGTAGAGCATCAGGTTGTTGTGCTAAGGGTCACGAGTTCGTAACCAACGGATAGAGGATCTTTTTTTTACAGATTACTCGTGAAATCGTTATACGAGAGAAGATTTTTCTGCCATGTAAAAGGACGTTTCGACTGTAGGAATCTTCTTTTGCCAATCTGCTTTCGCTTCGTTAGCTGAAAGTAGCAAACCTATAGCTTAAATTTGCACAGATAGGTGTGGTGTTATCTATGCAGATGTACGATATATGTTTGCTGCTTTCAGCTAATTAAGCGAAACCAAATTGGCAAAAGAACATTCCTACAAACACCGAAACGTCCTTTTACATGGCAGAAAAACGTTCTCCAGTATAACAATGTAACGCTTAATCAGTTACAAAAAAAAAAAAAAAATCGCAATTCTTGGGTTACGAACTCGTGACCTTTAGCACAACAGCCTGATGCTCTACCAACTCAACTTCCAGAGCTCTTCACAGTCAGATCTTACAGATATAGTTTGCCTATACTCCACACTTATGGCGTTACTTTTAATTAACGTTTTCACATGTTCTGCTGGAGGACAGCACACAGCACGAACTAAATCGCTGTTTTGGTTGATACTCTATCGATACAGAAAGTGTGATACCGATCTGAGTGTCTGACATCTGGAGGTTCGGGTGTCAGAGCGCACCACCGTTGCCCATGCCCGCCTGTGCACAGAGACAGCGGAGGCTTTCTAAAACTGCACCTCGCGACACCCGCTCTGTTATACTACTTCTGGAAAATGTAGTTAAATCGCCAGTGTTTTTATAATCCTCCCTAGGCTTCACACTACTTAATGTAACTTAAACTAACTTACGCAAAGGACAACATACACACCCATGCCCGAGGGAGGACTCGAACCTCCGACAGGGAGAGCCACGCGAACCGTGGCAAGACGCCCCACCCCGTGCGGCTACATTGTGGAATAACATAAAAACACTTTTAAAAAAATTAACGCTCTTGCCGAAAAAATTCAGCTTCTAGAAATTTGTAGTGATGATCACTTATATTATTGTTAATTTAATGAAAAGAAGGGGCCCTTTCTATATTAATTTGTTTCACTTTTGTATTAAGAACCAATCATAGTACTTCATAGTTGTTCAATATAAGTAGTTAATGCTTGTTATTATAATGCACCAATGATTTCTATAGCGAGCTGGGTAAAACACTTTGTCACAACTGTAATCTCGTTGATGAAAGTGAAGAAAGTAAGACACTCTCACAAGTCTTGCTGGGTGATCAGGTACTAATTAGAACAAGGTTACCCTCAGTTCCAGAGACGTTTGCCGATATTTATTTCATTTGAGTGCCATATACAGGGTGTTACAAGAAGGTACGGCCAAACTTTCAGGAAACATTCCTCACACACAAATAAAGAAAAGATGTTATGCGGAAATGTGTCCGGAAACGCTTAATTTCCATGTTAGAGCTCATTTTAGTTTCGTTCTTCCACCTACGCTCAATGGAGCACGTTATCATGATTTCATAGGGATACGCTACCTGTCCTGCTAGAACATGTGCCTTTACAAGTACGACACAACATGTGGTTCATGCACGATGGAGCTCCTGCACATTTCAGTCGAAGTGTTCGTACGCTTCTCAACGACAGATTCGGTGACCGATGGATCGGTAGAGGCCGGCCGTGGTGGCCGTGCGGTTCTAGGCGCTACAGTCCGGAGCCGCGCAGCTGCTGCGGTCGCAGGTTCGAATCCTGCCTCGGGCATGGGTGTGTGTGATGTCCTTAGGTTAGTTAGGTTTAAGTAGTTCTAAGTTCTAGGGGACTGATGACCACAGCAGTTGAGTCCCATAGTGCTCAGAACCATTTGAACCAATTTTTGATTAGTAGAGGCGGACCAATTCCATGGCCTCCACGCTCTCCTGACCTCAACTCTCTTGACTTTCATTTATGGGGGCATTTGAAAGCTCTTGTCTACGCAATCCCGGTACCAAATGTAGAGACTCTTCGTGCTCGTATTGTGGACGGCTGTGATACAATACGCCATTCTCCAGGGCTGCATCAGCGCATCAGGGATTCCATGCGACGGAGGGTGGATGCGTGTACCCTCGCTAACGGAGGACATTTTGAACATTTCCTGTAACAAAGTGTTTGGAGTCACGTTGGTACCTTCTGTTGCTGTGTGTTTCCATTCCATGATTAATGTGATTTGAAGAGAAGTAATAAAATGAGCTCTAACATGGAATGTAAGCGTTTCCGGACACATGTCCACATAACATATTTTCTTTCTTTGTGTGTAAGGAACGTTTCCTGAAAGTTTGGCAGTACCTTTTTGTAACACCCTGTATACACTGATAGTGAATTTGAAATTGTAGCCGTTGCTTACAATGACCAGTTACTATAAATCACGAAAATCTGAAACAAACCTGGTAAATTTTGTCAAGGCAATGCTGAAACGGTCAGTCTACCGGCAAAACTACTTTTCACAGACGTCGAATATAATTAAAAGATAATCACTCAGTGGAGAGACCGCACTTTTAAGATAATTATGTTCTATACCTGTTTTCATTTGTTGTAATCATAACAAACTACGAGGGTTTCCCAGAAAGTAATCCACCGCTTTTTTTCCTGAGCCGAAAACAATGGTACGAATGCGAAACGTTACTATGTATTACTTGAAGTCTTCTGGGTGAGCGCGACAAGTTTCCATTACTTCCGATAGATAGCATAGCTGCAGCACAGTTTCAAAATGTCGTCGATACGTGGTGTACGTTACAAGCAACGTGCCCTCATTGAATTTCTCACTGCAGAGTAATAAACTGTAGGGAATGTTCACAAACGCTTGCGCAAAGTGTATGGAGCATCCGCTTTCGACAGAAATACTGTTAGTCGCTAGGCACGAAGGTGAGGTCATCAGAAGGCGGTTCGACAGAGCTCCACGATTTGCAGTGGTCCGGGAGACCATCCACGGCTGTCACACCTGACCTAGCCCCCTCGGACTTCCAATTGTTTGGCCTATTAAAGGATGCCATTGGTGGAAGACATTTTGAAGACGATGAGGACGACTGCTTCAAGCAGTGAAGCACTGGCTCCATCTCCAGGACAAGGATTGGTACCGACAGGGATCGAGATTAAGTGGAAAAATAGGGTGTGTAAATAAAACACCATTCTTTCGTGTGTGTAATAGTCATTATGTTCAATAAAGAATTGTCGAAGGAAAAAATGCGATGCATTACTTTCTGGGCAATACTCATATATACTTTTATCTGTGGCACTGGAAACGTACTTCGAAGATTGCTTCAGCCAGATAATATACACACCCTCCCTGTCAAGAAAAGTGAAGCAAATGGAGGACATGGTGTACACGTACACACCATGGGCGAGTCTAAAGGCGACTGGAGTTCCAATTTTCTGTGCCATGTAGAACGACCACAGTGTTCATTTAGTGTTGTTCGTGTTTAGTGTTGTAGGGTGGTCTGGTGGGATATGTACGAGGTGTGGAGAGCACCAGGTGTTGAGCGATCATTCTGAATGACACGGAGATGCCGTGTACTCGTATGAGGCGGTGATATCAGCGCCTGACTGAGTTTGAAAGGGGCCTCGTTTTGGGTCTCCATTTGGACGGCCGGCCGAATCGTGCAACATTCAGATTTATGGGGCGTTCAGGTGTGACAGTGGCCACATGTTGGACTGCATGGAAACGTGAGGGCAGCAGTATTCGTTGTCATGGTTCCGGCCGACTTGCTCTGACCACCACACGGGGGGATCACCGTGTTATGTACCGATCACATCGAACATAAGTAAGCCCTTCACATCTGCGCCTGCCATCTGAGAATAATTGAAGGGCGCCCTGCATACAACAATGTATATGACAATCGACAAAGGGGATACTCTTTCCTTTATTGCCAAAGTGGCCCAACTCTTAAAACTGTGGAGCTGCTATGTGCTGATAGATATCCTGTACACGCCAATTCCTCGCGACCTGTCTTTACAAACATTACATTTTTTTCGAGAAAATGGGAGAGTAATGACATGTAAATACACCAACTAAAAAGAATAGGAACTGATGAGAGAAATGCGACCAACATTTTACCAGCAGTAACACATAACCCCAATGTCACTACATGGCAGCTTGAATCTCCAAGTGGAATCTGCCAAAGGAGTGTTTGACAACTATCACATTTGAATGCATTTCATCCTTTCCGTATTTCGCTTCAGCAACAGTTGTATGGTAATGAGTTTCAGCATTAAATACAGTTCTCCAAATGGAGTTTACAAAAACTGTAAAGTGATACGGCGTTTCTAAGCAAGATTTTCTTTAGCTTATTTGAATCTGTTTCATTCATCTGACTAAACACCCACAAACTACGACAGCTCCTAGAAGATACGGTGGTGGAGTTGTTACAGGGTGTCCCATTGGATGTGAATGAAATGAAATGGCACCCCAGACCATCCCATCTGGTTGTCGGACTGTATGGTGGCTGACAGTCAGGTTGCTACCCCACTGCTGTCCGAGGGATCTCCAGACACACCTTCGTGCAGTCATCAGGGTTCATTTCGAAGCGACACTCATCACTGAAGACAGTTCTACTCCAGTCAATGAGATTACACAACAAAGACTTGTCTGGAGAGGTCCTTGACAGTGGTGCCACACCAACCTCACTATCACTCGCCATACGGCCCAACAACCAGATGGGTTGATCTGGCTGCCATTTCATTTCATAGCAGGATTAAAAAGAATTGAAATGTGTGGTAAGGTCTTCTGTCGCAGTGGCTACACTGGTGCCCATGAGATCACAGAAGTTATGCGTTGTCGGGCGTGGTCGGCACTTGGCTGGGTGACCAGCCAGTCCGCCATGCGCTGTTGCCATTTTTCGGGGTGCACTCAGCCTTGTAATGCCAATTGAAGAGCTACTCGACCGAATAATAGCGGCTTCGGTCAAGAATACCATCATTACGACCAGGAGAGCAGTGTGCTGACCCCACGCCCCTCCTATCCGCATCCTCCACTGAGGATGACACGGCGGTCGGATGGTCCCGGTACGCCACTTGTGGTCTGAAGACGGAGTGGTAATGTCTTATGAGACCAAACTGCTGACGTCATCGGTCCCTAAGCTTACACAGTACTTAATCTAACTAACTTATGCTAAGGACGACACACACACCCATGCCTGAGGGAAGACTCGAACCTCCGACGAGGCGAGGCGCGCGGACCGTGATAAGACGCTACTAGACCGCGCGGCTACCCCGCGTGGTATAGCAGGACTCCTTTAGTTGTCATCCGCTGCACCCTTAAAGCTCAGTGGTATGTCGAGGCTATTCTACGTCCCATTCTGTTCCCCTTATGGCAGGCCATCCTGGGCTCAATATTTCAGCAAGACATTGCCTGGCCAGATACACGGTGACAGTTTCTATTGCTTGTATTCATGCTTGCCCCTTGGCCAGTAAGATAGCTGGATTGCTCCCCAATTGAGAATGTTTGGAGCATTATGGGCAGGATCCTCCAACCAGTTCGCTGTTTTCACGATCTACCGCGCCAATTGGACAAAATTTGCCAGGATATACCTCAGAAGGACATCTAACAACTTTCTCTGAAAGAAATGGCTTACAATATGCTTGTTCGACCGATTTTTAAGTACTGTTCTTCAGTTTTTGACCATGGCCAGGTAGGACTAATAGAAGAGATAGAGAAGATCCAACGAAGAGATGCGCATTTCGTCACGGCATCGCTTAGTCGCCGTGAAAGCGCTACAGACATGCTCAACAAATTCCAGAGGCAGACGCTACAAGAGAGACATTGTGCAGAGATTTACTATTGAAATTCAGAGAGAGTGCGTTCGGGTAAGAGTCGGACGATGTACTACTTCCTCCCACACGTTGCTGCGATCTTCAGTCCGAAGACTGGTTTCATGCAGCTCAAAATGGTTCAAATGGCTCTAAGCGCTATAGGACTTAACATCTGAGGTCATTAGTCCCATGCCAGAGGCAAGATTATTACCTCCGACCGTAGCAGCAACGCGGTTCAGGACTGAAGCGCCTAGAGCCGCTCGGCCACAACGGCCGGCTTCATGCAGATCTCTATGTTACTCTGCACTGTCCAACCCTCTGCATTTCCGAATAATTTTGGTTTCCTTCTACCATTTTTACTCCCCACATTTCCCTAGAGTACGAAATTTTGGACATCTTTGCTAACAGTTGTTGGAAGATTAAATATGCTGCGAGTGGAAAATCGACAGGTGTCCAAACTGCAGCAGAATCCTCCGGAGTAGCAATCAGTCTGAGGAACTCCGGCGTTGTTTTCATGTGAAATACTGTAACAAACGATACCAGGAATTATGTCGACCACTTCTAGAGTTTTTAACAGACCTCTTCCTAAAATTTCCAGTCTATAAGTTGTCCTACTCATTTGTCCACATGGTGACTTCAGGAACTACAGGAGATTCAAATTTATAGTCCGAGGTCGTTAACAAGTACGAACAGTCTGGTACTTAACTCATATCGATGGCTGCGTTGTTGTCTTCGTGAAGTCTGGAGGTGATTCCACTGCGAAGTTCCCGCGGTTTTCTTTGTGTTTGGATGAGACTAACTGGTTTGTAGGGCGACGTGGTATTTTGATTTTTAGAGAGCAAGCGTTACAATAGTTTTGCACATCACTATTTAATTCGTTTATTCACATTTAACACTTCTACACTAATATGAAATAAGACATTGTTTACCACCACATCTGTATCACCACCTCCTCCAACCCACCCTCCAGATCAAAAGACCGCCAACCACCTCTTCCAAAGATCCACTTCCTTCCCACATGACCAAAAATAACAGTCTCTTAGTTGTTAAACTCGTAGTCAAAGGCTATATTTACATAAAACATTACACGTAAATAAATTACTGACATACATGATTTTACGTTCTGTTATAATACCCCCACACACAAGTCCATGCATGCCATGCATGAGATTGTGTGTCACTATGGGTTATAATATATCTAATACACACATCATAATAAAATTTCCAGTTCCGAAAGTTAGTAATAAAATTGGTTTCCCAAGTGATCTTAGTTACATATATATACTTTCCATGATATTGAGTAATAAGTGTAATGAACTTATAGCTAACAACAAAATATGGCACCTTATATTTAATTGATCATGGTAGCTGCAGAGCCGTGTTAAGATGGGTATATAATTATATAGTATATGTATAAACTCAAGTTTACTTCAATGCTGGCTTAATGCATCATAGTTAAACTCACACTTCTAATACCAGGAAACATTGTCAGCGGTTTCTTTAGAATATATTAAGTGAACTGTGGAATGAAGGCATCTCTCACAATCTTTTAACATAAGTGTTTCAATTAAATACCTTATGGAATGGCTTGTGCCCAAAATAACCATTAAATCTAAAGAAATCATTATTCTAAAGTAAACAGGTTCTTTTAGCCACATACATAAAATAGACATAGTTCAAAATGATGTAATACTTATACACAATGTTAAATGGTTGTCTCTTAGGGAAAATATACGTGATGAATGTAATTACATGGTGAATCCAGTGCAAATTGAATTATGTGTGATCAGCACTGTATTTTCAGAGTCAGATTGGTTTACATATTTATGATTTAATGTTTCCTTTATAATATGGTGGCTGAGACGTTCATTATATGATTGTGTCTCTATCATTGCAGTATCCTCACATTGTACATCTATGTCAGCTTTATAGGTCAAATTATGACCAACTCTACACTTACATTGTGTAAGATTGTTAGTATTTATACCTTAACTTTACATCATTATTAAACACTGTTTCATTTTGATTTACTCTCATGTGCTTAAATAGCATACTGCCATGCATAGAAATTATTTCAAATTGTGTAAGAGAGCATGGGATAAATTCCTAACAGCTCTTCATTCACTTTAACATTAAATTATCTAAACTATTACAAAATATTCTCCCACAATATAAACCTCAAAATTAGTATCACATAACCTTCAATCCATCACAAGAGTTTCAAATGTAACACATCAACAACTGTCTCCATAATGCTCTAAACCTAAATACATTCTTAATTCGCATAATTAAATTTCATGAAAACCCACTATATTTTTAACACACTACAACATACCTGGTCTTTCAAAGCACACTCTCATAATCTGATAAGTACCTAGAGTTTGCTTTATCCATTAAATAATGTTCCACCTGACACTGCTTACAAATGACAAGGTTTTGTCTTCTTACACACAATCATTATTCATATCTTATTACTTTAAAACTGTGGACATCATTAACTTTGGTTTCTGTTAAGAGACATTACTATGAAACTGTAGAATGGTTCGTAGTCTGACACACTGATCTCAAAGAATGGGTATATTAGGGAACAAAGAAAAATTAGTACAAACATAATTCACATTCCAGAATGAGATTTTCACTCTGCAGCGGAGTGTGCGCTGATATGAAACTTCCTGGCAGATTAAAACTGTGTGCCCGACCGAGACTCGAACTCGGGACCTTTGCCTTTCACGGGCAAGTGCTCTACCATCTTTTTTTTTTTTTTTTTTTTTTACGGGCAAGTGCTCTACCAACTTTTCTTTTATTTTTTTTTTTTTCGCGGGCAAGTGCTCTACCAGTTTTATTGTTTTATTTTATTTTATTTTATTTTTTTAATCCAATGTCAGGCTTACCACCTTTGCTGACATACATGTTGTTGTACTATCGCATAAATAGTGTCTACAAAGTCCTTATGTTGACAAATAGTGGCTAATTAGAAAATTAATTAATTAAGGAAATGAATAAAACTGAAAATTCCCAAATGAAAGACATGAAGACATTGCGGATAGTACAAATACAAAAGAAACATGCTCCTGTAGCAATGAAATGAAATTCGTGTCGGGGGCGATACCTGCTCACGACCCGACGTTCGATAGAGCAAGAGAGCCATCTATCGACTCGTTCTCCAGACGTTGGTGTAAGACTGGGTCGTCTTCTCGAAATTAACTAAGGGTCCGTAAGTGTGATCGATGTCTATCTCGGCTTCTTCGTCTATCTCATCTCTCACCCGTCACACCCCATCTGGCCGGCGGGTCGGTAAATGTAAGTCGCAAGTAATTAGCGAAGTCTTGTCTATATTTCTTATGCTGTTGCAGCTTCGTGTGTCCATCCAGGAGAAAATGCCAAAAATCAATTTTGTCCTTTTCCGATTCGTTATACACGTAGCCCACCACCATTCCCCGCACCCATGTCACTGCATTGGTTTTTTGGACCGGGAAATAATATTCTTGGGGGAAAAAAAGTTTGTCTGATGAAATGGTGTGAGGGGCGGAGCGTAACAGGAACGCCAATATCTGTTGTGCCAAGTGCCACACTGGAGCCGTCCCACTACATGTTAAACGATGTTCATCAGTGTCCACTGTTGCGCAGCCTAAACATAGTGGAGTGTCTGCCAAATGAATCGCGTGCCGCCGTTGATTCGTTGCGAACTTCCTATTTATCACCACATGCCATGTTGAGCGTACCGACGTTTGGAGGTAAACGTTCCGTATAACGCACCATATCTGTCGCCAGTCCTTGTCTGGGTACTTCTTTTCCAGGGTATTCCTGGGGCACCGGCGCAGTAAGAGTTGGTATACGTCTCGCGTCGTCGGTAGTCGTGTTGTTGGGAAGGAATCTCTGACATAGCTAAGCTCCAAAAAAAAAGACTTGAAATGTGACAGCTTCGGTGAAATATGGCCACATCGACTGGGGGCAGCATTGAAGTGGGCGCTAGTACATCGGCCAACGCACCCGAGATATTGCGAAATTGACCTCGCCACTGTCGGAAAATCGTACTGACGAATAACGCCCGTGCCTTTTCATATACGTTCACTAGACCAAGTCCACCCTCTCCAGGTGGTAGCGTAAGCGTTGTGTATCGGATCTTAAACAGGTGTCCCACACTCACGTAGGTTCCGAAAGTTGCTTGAATCCGTGATGCCATTGTGCGCGTTAAAGGCAGGACATGCGCTACGTGAGTGAGTCTCGGTGCTAGGTATACGTTAACATAGGTCACCCTCTGAATCATATCCAGCGCTCTTAATTTCTGTAACAGCACCATTGTCCGCATCAGCTTCAATATGCGTCGGTAGTTATCCGCTGCTGTCCGCTGCACATCAGTGTGGAACGTAATACCTAGGCATTTTATGGTCTTAACCAAGATGAGCGGGCCTTCCTCCCCCGGTTGTAATCCTCGACCGACATTCATGCAGCGTGTTTTTTGTAGATTAAGCACGCTTCCTGCCGCCATCCCATATCGCTGTATCCATGCCAACGCCGTACGTACTTCTTCGCCTGTCCGTGCCACCAGCATCATATCGTCAGCATAAGCGCGGCAATGAAAGGTCAGTTGTGGCAACGGCACTCCCTCCAACCGTCTTCGGAGACCATATAGACAGGGTTCCAAAGCCATTGCATACAAAAATATCGAAAGGGGGCAACCTTGACGAACTGACCTTGAAATAACAATGTAGTCAGTGCCCCGCCCATTCACCGAGACCTTTGATCGTACGCCCTGTAACAGTCGCATGATCACTAGGATGAAGGCCTGTGGGATTCCCAATCTGCCCATCACCGCATGCAAAAAGGTATGATCCACTCTGTCGAATGCATGATCGAAGTCAATAGCGACGAGTGCCCCACGCACTCGGCATGCCGCTGCTAATGCGATGATATCTCGGTAGTCACTGAGCGCCGTATGTACGTTGCTCTTACCGCCGAGGCAAGTTTGATCTATGAGGAGTCTATCAGAAAGTGAAGACCGCAGGCGAGCCCCAAGGATGCGCGCGAAAATCTTATAGTCGCAGTTCAAGAGAGTGAGTGGTCTATAATCTCCTGGATTTCTGCCACAGCGTGGTTTGGGATGATGATACCGTCCGTGAATTCGGCAGGTATCTCAGTCTGCGGTAACAGGAGTTCGTTGTACATCCGAATCCAGGTCCGTCCCATGAGGTATGCAAAGGCGCGGTAAAATTCAATTGGGAAGCCGTCCTGTCCTGGGGACTTGTTCGGAGCCCCCCTGGCAATTGCGTCTGTCAGCTCGTCCTCTGTTATCGCTGTGATGAAAGTCTCTGCATCCAGTGGTGGTCCTCTATCTGGCATTTCCGAGATGACATCATGTAGTGTCTCGTGGTTCACATGTACAGGTCCATATAACTGGCGGAAATAGTCGGTAAACACATGCGCAATATCACGCTGGTGCACAACTTGCTGGCCAGTTTCAGAGATTAGTTTCCTGATCAATGTCCTGCGTCGTCGTTGGCGTTCACGTACCACGTGGTGCATGGAGGGGGTTTCGGCAGCAACTGTGTCCGCCAATCTCGCCCGGACCGTTATACCTTCCAATCTTAGTCTCGTCAGCTGTAATAACTTGGCTTTTATCCTGCGCATGGCCGTGTGCCTTTCCGGCGATGGTTGTTGGGTCATCAGCTCCCTCAGGGCTGTAAAATAAAAATCAGCCGTTGTGCGGTTCCACTGCGATTTGTCCTGCCCGTATTGTATCAACGTTCTCCGTAACGTTGGTTTTGCGCATTTAACCCACCACTGGAGAACCGAGGTGTATGCTCGTTGGCGGCGAACGCAGGTCTCCCAGGCCGCCTCTATCGACCGGTGACATTCAGTGTCACGTAAAAGTGCACAATTCATTTTCCAGTGACCTTTACTCCGCCATATCTTCTGACGCGTTAGTGAAATCGTACAGACGTACGCCATATGATCCGTAAAAGCCGCTGGCCAGATTTCGGCATCCAATATCGTCGTCCGTAGAGCTCGTGTCACGTACACTCTATCAAGTCTAATGGCCGAGTGTCCCGTGACAAACGTATAACCCGGTCTGTCACCATGCTGCAGTTCCCAGGTATCCAGAAGCGCCATTTCGGTAATCAACGCACGCAGTTCCATGCATGGCACATAATGAGGTACTTGGTCCTTTTTGTCGACGACACAATTAAAGTCGCCACCCACTATATAGTTATCAAAGCGTCCAGCGAACAACGGTGCTATCTCTTCGGTGTAAAAAGTCGCCCTTTCTCTTCGTTTTGTGGAGCCAGATGGTGCGTATAAATTGATGAAACGAACGCCGTCGACAGTGATCGCTATGCCGCGTGCCGAAGGGAGAGACCTGACGTCCTCCACTCCTATTCCTTCCCTGGTGAGAATCGCCACACCGCATCCACTTTCATCGTGCACTGAATAATGTGCCTCGTAACCGTAGAACTCTGGCGGCGATATGAAACGCACTTCTTGTAGGAGTACAATATCCACATCCGCAGCGCGTAACATATCTTTCAGCATTTGAATTTTAAGCGGTGTCCGTATGCCATTAATGTTTATCGTGGCAATGCGGTACGCCTGGCTTGTGTTCATCAGTTTTAGGGCGGTGTCATTAAGCGTCCATCTGCACCCCCGGCGCTCCTCAACACACTAAGTTGGTCAACATTTCCCGACCCCTCCCGGCCTCTGGCCAGGACTGTCCTCAATCGTCGCGTTTGTATTTTCATCCTGTTCCTGTTGGTCCATTTCTTGCGCCCAGTCCCCAAGCATATTTCCGGAACTGGTCGAAGGATGGGAGGTAACGTTGTCATCGCTCTGATGTTGGACAGTTGTCATCTCCACTTCCGCCTTCCGGTCACCAGAAGGAGAGTTCAAGTTATCGTCGCTGTGTAGTTCCTGCATCGTCATCTCGGTATCTGTTGAATCCACTGGTCTCAGGTCGATACTGTCGTTGTCGTCCACTGTCCCCTCGGGACTATGGCTATCGTCAGCAGAAGTCAGTCGACGCTTCTTTCTTCTCTTCGGCGAACGCTGTTTCTGTTGCCTTGCTTCCGCATCGGCTGTTGGGGTTGCGTATCCTCCGTCTTGGGCCTGGCCTATCACGCTCTCGGTGGAGGCACTGGCATCCACCACGGATGAGCCTGGAGCGGCCGTCAGCTGCATCTCTTCTGTGGTGTCCTGTGTCCGCTGTGGTGGAACCGGTGGTCGGAGTTCCAGCCCGTTGGTGTCCATGTTCTCTATAGGGGGCAGCTGCTGGTGCCCATCGGAAGTCTCCCTCACGTCGCCTCTCAGGGCTTCCACAAAGGTCAACGGTAAGACAGTCGTCGGTTGTGGCGCCTGAACGTCATCCCGTGGAGTTTGCACTAAACGTCGCTGGAGGCATTCCGAGCGGACGTGACCTTCTTTCCCGCACCCCGAGCAAGTGCGAGGTTGCCCATCATAGATTATAATCGCTCGACAACCTCCTATGTACAAATAAGAGGGGACGTGCTTGCGCAGTTCTATCCGTATTTGTCTCACCACATTTAAAACGGGGTACGTGCTAAAACTCGTCCATTTTTCGGCCACATGGGATAGAACTGTACCGTATGGTCGAAAGGCGTCGGTAACAAGTTCAGACGGGACCTCAAACGGAAGTTCGAAGACTCGTATAGTGCGGATCCCCATTCCCGCGTGATCGACTGTCACCGCACCAACATTCCCGTCGGCATGACAGAAACGATACCCGTTTGGTGATCGTTGTAGAAGTCTTTCGCAAGCAGCCTCGTCAACAAGCTTGACATAGACGACGCTTGAAACGAGCGATAAATTGATTCCCACGATTTCCTGTGGATCGATTTTTACCTCTTCTCTGAAGAAACGTTCAATCTCGTGTGCCTTTGGTCGTGTATAGTCGTTCGCAAAACTGAACTTCAAAGTCGTTTTTCTGTACGAGTGTGCCATCTCGTTCTAGACTCACAACACCGCACACGCGAAGCTGCTCCGGCGTAAACAAACAGGCGCGCGCACCACAGCGCGGCCGGCAGGCAACACGGTCCGCACTGTGTCACTGCCGAAGGCAGACTGCGCCATCTGAGCTACCGAAGCACGACTCACGCCCGGTACTCACAGCTTTACTTCTGCCAGTACCTCGTCTCCTACCTTCCAAACTTTACAGAAGCTCTCCTGGTTCGCAGTTTGGAAGGTAGGAGACGAGGTACTGGCAGAAGTAAAGCTGTGAGTACCGGGCGTGATTCGTGCTTCGGTAGCTCAGATGGTAGAGCACTTGCCCGCGAAAGGCAAAGGTCCCGAGTTCGAGTCTCGGTCGGGCACACAGTTTTAATCTGCCAGGAAGTTTCATAATTCACATTAATGCAAAATCTACTCCATACTTTTTAGCTGACATAGTACCACACTTTGACAGGAAGTTTTCCTTGAGTGATAAAACAATAAAGTGATATAGTTGGGCCAGTCAACTAGTTCTTTATGAGCAGCATTTTACTTATGACTATTTTATGGGTCATGTTTGTAGAGTTTTAACTCTGTAACATTGTGCAGTCCAAACAACTTCTTGGATTTTGGGTAGATTGGCCTATAGGCATTAGGGTGCGGGTTTTCCTTGATTTCAAAGGGGCCTATACAGATGTCAAAAAATTTCTTTATTTCCGAACTCATCAATTTAGATTTTTCCTGTGTTTTTACTAAAACCAGATCTCCTGTCCCGAACTGTACTCATTTACTTCTTGCATCATGTCTCCATTTTCTTACCTCTCCTTGTCTTTTCATAGTGTTCCTAACAGCTGCCTCCCTTTCATGGGGTGTCATAGTTTGACAAGATGGGAAATCAACATTCTCAGAAATCAAATTTGCAGGTCGTCTATTAAACATTACTTCATAAGGTGAAAAACCAGTGGATGAATGCTGTAGGCTCTTCATTATATCCTCGAAGTCAGTAACATTTTCAATCCAATTAACAAGATTTTTAATACAATATGTTCTGCAAAACCTTCCAATTTTCCTCATGTTCCTTTTTGCTGGGTTACTTGACAGGTGACAAACCGAAATCAAAATATGTTTTATTCCTGTATCTTCAATAAAAAATTTCCATAATTTAGATGTATACTGTGACCCATTATCAGACATGATGGCCTGGGGTATACCAACATTTGTGAAATAATGATTCGTCAGCTCGATGATAATTTGATTACTGGTTGCTCTCTTTAATGTATACAATTTTATAAATTTAGAGAAAACATCAACTATAACGAAGATGTAACTGTACCCTCCACTTGATTTTGGTGGTGGTCCATATAAATCGATAGCTGTCAGTTCAAGGTTTTTACTTGGTAAAATGTTTTGCATCAATCCTTTAGATGTTTGGTTACTCACTATTATTGTCTGACAATGATCACAGGTTTCAAGTTTTTTCTTCACTCTCTGACTGATATTATAGAAGTATACATTTTCCTGCACCTTCTGTATACATTTTGTTGCTCTGCAGTGTCCAAAGCTTTCATGTATGTACCTGATTAACATGTCAATTCATTGCTCAGGCCAGCATAGTTTCCAATTGTCTAAGTAAGGTCTAGGTCTCCTAAACAAAATCCCTTTTTCTACTTTATAATACTGATCTACCTTTCCTCCTCCCTTTTTCCCTATATAACTTTTAACCAACTTCCAATTTTCATCATGATTTTGGTTTCTATGAATATCATTACAGATTTTTAGTATTTCAGCTTCATCTTTCACACCCTTTAAGTACATAAGTTTGAACTCTTTCTCCTCTTTTCCATAAGTATTTTCAACATCTGCACCTACTGGTAGTCTGGAAAGGGCATCTGCAATGACATTATGTTTACCCTGAATACATTTGATCTCATAGTCAAACTGTTGAAGGAATAAAACCCACCTTGTTATACGGTCATGATAGAGTCTGCACTCCTGAATGTAAGATAGAGCTTTACAGCCAGAGAAGACAATTATCTTGTGCCCTAACAGATAACATTTAAACTTATTGAATGCCTGGTGGATGGCCAATAGTTTCTTCTCTGTGACTGTATATGATTTTTCATACTTTTGTAAAACACGGCTAGCAAAAACAATAGAAAGGTGTTCTAATTTTCCTTCTACTTCTATGTTTTGAAACAAGTGTCCCCTAAACCTGTCTCACTACTATCTGTCATTATACAGAATGGTAATAACATAACAGGTCCATACAACATCTGACTTTGGGACAGTTGTTGTTTTATTTCCACGAATGCATCCTGACATTCTTGTGTCCAATTCCAAACAGTATTCTTTTTTTAGTAAGTTACATAAGCAGTTTGCAATTAAAGCTTGGGTACTAACAAAATTTTCTACAGAATCCAGTGAGACCAAAAAAGGCCTTGAATTGTTTTTTGTTCTTGGGAGTAGGGAAGTTTACAATGGCCTCAAGTTTATCCTTATCAGGTAAGATTCCCTTTTCTGAAATATTATGCCCCAAAAATTTCAGTTCATTAACTCCAAAACAACATTTTTCCAATTTTACAGTCATTCCCTCTTCCCTCAATTTTGAACAGACTTGTCTCAGAAGGTTTAGATGATCTACACAGGTTTTTCCAGTTACAAGAATGTCATCTACATATACCATTAATTTTGAAGACAATTCATCACCTAATACAAAATCCAATGCTCTGATAAATTCAGCAACAGATACATTCAATCCAAAAGGGACAACACAATATTGGTAACTTTTGCCACCGTACAAAAAGGCAGTATACTTCCTAGAATCAAGTTCAAGTGGTTGTTGTTGTTGTGGTCTTCAGTCCTGGGACTGGTTTGATGCAGCTCTCCATGCTACTCTATCCTGTGCAAGCTCCTTCATCTCCCAGTACCTACTGCAACCTGCATCTTTCTGAATCTGCTTAGTGTATTCATCTCTTGGTCTCCCTCTACGATTTTTACCCTCCACGCTGCCCTCCAATGCTAAATTTGTGATCCCTTGATGCCTCAAAACATGTCCTACCAACCGATCCCTTCTTCTGGTCAAGTTGTGCCACAAACTTCTCTTCTCCCCAATCCTATTCAATACCTCCTCATTAGTTACGTGATCTACCCACCTTATCTTCAGCATTCTTCTGTAGCACCACATTTCGAAAGCTTCTATTCTCTACTTGTCCAAACTAGTTATCGTCCATGTTTCACTTCCATACATGGCTACACTCCATACAAATACTTTCAGAAACGACTTCCTGACACTTAAATCTATACTCAATGTTAACAAATTTCTCTTCTTCAGAAACGATTTTCTTGCCATTGCCAGTGGCAAGTGGCCAGTTCAGGTGGTATTTGGTGAAAACCAGATGTCAAGTATAGGCTATTCATAAATTTTACGTTATAAAATTTGTGCAGAAGTTCATCCATATTGTCAGGATGGTCATTTTCTCTAATCAACAACTTATTAAGGTGCCTAGAATCAAGTACAAGTCTAACTCCACCATTTCTCCTAGACACAACTACTAACGGGTTGTTGTATGCACTTCTACTTCTTTCTATAATCCCCCAACATTCCATTTTTTGGATTTCCCTTTCTACATCTTTTTTTCCTGGAGAATGGAATGCCATATGGTTTTAGGAAGAAAGGATGTTGATCTCTGAGTTGAAGTCTGCACTGATAGTCTTTTACCTTCCCTGGTCTCTCACTAAACGTATCCTGAAATTCCAATAACACTTCTCTGAACTGATTTTTGCTTAGATTTACAGCTTCCTTCAATTTGACTTCGACTAATTCTTCGAAATTTTGTTCATTTATAAGATCAAAGGATGTATTACCACTTATGGCTTGATTATCTACCTCACTTACAACAGCTTTGATATGGTTACAAGAATTACTACAGCTAAGGATGAACATTTCTGTTTTCAGAATACTATTTTTCACAGATTCAGTAATTAGAACACTCTTATCTTCCCAAGAGAAGCTTACATCCACTTTTAAGACCCAATCCATGCCAAAAATGATATTTTCTTCTAACCTTGGGACCACAAGGCAACCCTGCTCAAATTCCACATTTTCAATTTCAAATGTTAACAATACTTGACTCTTAACTACCTTACTTTGCTTACCGGTGGCACCTATGATTTTTAACCCTACAACCGGCATTTCTACAAAGTTCTTACCATCCATAATTTTATCTCTAAATTTTTCTGATATTGCACATATGGGGCTTCCTGTATCAATAAGACAATTTCCTTCCCACTGATTTACTCTTATTTTAATGTATGGACAGCCTATTTCCTTTTCGTCTGCCTTCCCCTCGGGAACTTCATATAATAAATCTTTTTCAATTTTTTTTTTTAATTTCCATCTACTTCCTCCCTTTCAGTCTTCATCAAGTTTGCCTGAGTTTCAGATTCTAAGTTACTAATATCAAGTTTACACTTTGGCTGGACACAAAATAACTCACTACTGTTTATGTACCTTTCACTGAGACTCTATCTTTTACTCTACCACCAGCTTGGGCATAAAATTGTACTAATTATACCTAGATGATACCAAAACACTTTGCTAATACAACTCTCATTATACTGGTTCCACAGAATTTCTAAAAATCGGCTTCCTTTACTTTCAATAATATCACGCAAATCTAATTCTTTCACAATATTTTCACTTTTGTTATCACCACTTTGATTAAACATGAACTGATCAGGACAGACATGTAACAATTGATTTTCAGCTGTCACTTCACTATTCTTATCATATTCCTTTGCTTTGTCACCACAACTATCATCAAGTTTCAACACTTCATTATTTATTTCAATAAAAACATTGTACTCACCTTCTGGTTTGCTTACCATACTTTTCACATCAATAATATTAACATCATCACTGCTATAGTATACTTTACTGCCAGTTTCATCTATTTCTCTCTGTTTCTCACTTTCTATGGTTGATTCTTCCTGTTGCTTAGGTTTATCATCAGCTGACTCACTATTACCTTCTTGTGTGAACAACCCCCCCCCCCCAAATTCTGAACTAAAACATTTATTACTCTCATCATTATTAGTTTGCTCTCCCCTTTTTGCCCAGCTGTAAAAATCACTTAACGTCTCCTCATCCAGAATTGAATCAGAACTTTAATCTCTCCTATGTTTATTTTGTGGTGGTCTACTGTGCCACATAGAATTCCAAATTTTTTTATCAAAACTTATATAATTCACTTTATATTCCTGGTTTTTAACCTGTTTGTTAATGGTACAGTTATTTACGCTATTTGATTTTGTGTGAAAGTTAGTGGTCCTATTGTGTTTAAATCTGTACACCCTCATTGAGGCAGTCCAGAGTTTTCTGGATGACTACCTCTATTGTCACTCCTCCAATCTGTATTCATTCTGTTGTTACCTACCCATCTATTGTTCCTAGTTACACCATTGTTTTCCCAGTTTCTCCTTCTCACATTGCCATTGCACTCTCTTGTTCTATCGTATTGGTGTTCATTCCGAAAATCTCTATCGTCCCTTCTAGGGTTCTCCCCACCGTAATCAGAATTCCACCTCCCACTGTAATGGTTTACATTTCTAAACTGCTGCACATTTCTCTCCAGTGCCCTGTCTAATTTGTCTATATATTTTAGAAACTGGTCTAAACAGTCGTCAGGTCCATGCACTAATTCCCACTGTATTCTTTTGGGTAACCTTCTTTTAAGGGCATCAATTTGCATCATTTCATCGAAGGGTTTATCTAGATGCACCAATTTCCTAAGTTGATCCCTGAAAAAGTCTTTCATTGAGTGGTTTCTGCCCCTGAAACTAGGCCCATTTAAAAATTCACTTTTTATCCTAGCCTGTTCAGCCTCAGACCAAAACTTATTTAAGAAACTCTTCTTAAAATAATCAAACGTCTTCCACTCATCAAAATGTTGGTTTGCCCAAGACAAAGCTACTCCCTCAAGAAATTTTTCGACAAATGTAATCTCTAGATTATCAGACATACCAGGAACAAGATTGTCAGAGCAGTGTTGTAAAAAGTCTACAGGGTGTAAATTATCACAAGGAAAACTTTTTACAGGTGAATTACTCCACACACTTCCACCACTCATACATAAATTTCTAGACACAAAATTATCTTGCATTTCAGTGAATCTCTTGTCTATTACACATTCATACATAAATTTCTAGACACAAAATTATCTTGCATTTCAGTGAATCTCTTGTCTATTACACTTAAATTACATGTTACAGACTCTTGTATCTTATTTAATTCAGCATCTAAGGAATTAACTTTTGATTCTGTATCTAGACTTGATTTGTCTACTCTCTCCCCCACAGTTCTTTGAGCTGAGGTTAACCTTTCAATCTCTTTCCCTTGACTTGAGCTAACTGTGGCCAATTTATTTTCTAAGATCACAAACTTATTTTCTGTAGCCTCAATTTTGGAGTTCACGCCCTTCAAACTTTCTCCTCATTGAATTTTTAAATTTGAGATCTCTTCTTTCAGTGCATCACCGTTGCTTTTAATTTTTGCTTCCAGCGATTCACTAGTTATGTTTGATTTCGCATCTAGCGCTTCACTGGATGCTTTTATTTTCGATTCTAGGGATTCACTATTTGAATTCATTGCCATTGTTAATTCGGACTGCATTTGTCCCATTCTGGCAAAAAGTAACCTTACCCAGTCCTGTTGATCCGGTTTTCCTTCGGTTTCTGAGTCATCTGGATCGTCACTTACACCACACACGTTCGAGTCTAACATTTCTCCCACTTCCTTTTTAATTTCTTCTGATAGCGTCATTATGACACCACGTGTTTGGACACAGTCTTGACGAAGAGATTAAAACAAAGAAAAATTGTACTTATCTTTTCACACCACGACGTCGATCACAGGTCCACCTATCCGATAAACCAGCACTTTGTTGGTTCTCACACTACTTTTTCTGGTCCAGGAAACGTGTACAATGTTATTCATGTTTTACGAACTATAAAGCTTATACTGTCCTGCAAACAAAGCACAGTTAGCCTCATCGCACTTAACTGTAACATCGCGGACGAGCCCCAAAGTTTAACAGACCTCTTCCTAAAATTTCCACAGTCTATAAGTTGTCCTACTCATTTGTCCACATGGTAACTTCAGGAACTACAGGAGATTCAAATTTATAGTCCGAGGTCGTTAACAAGTACGAACAGTCTGGTACTTAACTCATATCGATGGCTGCGTTGTTGTCTTCGTGAAGTCTAGAGGTGATTCCACTGCGAAGTTCCCGCGGTTTTCTTTGTGTTTGGATGAGACTAACTGGTTTGTAGGGCGAAGTGGTATTTTGATTTTTAGAGAGCAAGCGTTACATTAATTTTGCACATCACTATTTAATTCACGTTTAACACTTCTACACTAATATGAAATGTTGTTGTTGTTGTTGTTATGGTCTTCAGTCCTGAGACTGGTTTGATGCAGCTCTCCATGCTACTCTATCCTGTGCAAGCCTCTTCATCTCCCAGTACCTACTGCAGCCTACATCCTCCTGAATCTGCTTAGTGTATTCATCTCTTGGTCTCCCTATACGATTTTTACCCTCCACGCTGACCTCCAGTACTCAGTTGGTGATCCCTTGATGCCTCAGAACGTGTCCTACCAACCGATCCCTTCTTCTAGTCAAGTTGTGCCACAAACTCCTCTTCTCCCCAATTCTATTCAATACTTCATCATTAGTTATGTGATCTACCCATCTAATCTTCAGCATTTTTCTATAGCACCACATTTCGAAATCTTCTATTCTCTTCTTGTCTAAGCTATTTATCGTCCATGTTTCACTTCCATACATGGCTACACTCCATACAAATACTTTCAGAAACGACTTCCTGACACTTAAATCTATACTGGATGTTAACAAATTTCTCTTCTTCAGAAACGATTTCCTTGCCATAGCCAGTCTACATTTTATAGCCTCTCTACTTCGACCATCATCAGTTATTTTGTTCCCGAAACAGCAAAGCTCCTTTACTACTTTATGTGTCTCATTTCCTAATCTATGAAATAAGACATTGTTTTTCACCACATCCGTATCACCACCTCCTCCAACCCACCCTCCAGATCAAAAGACCTCCAACCACCTCTTCCAAAAATCCACCTCCTTTCCGCATGACCAAACAGAACAGTATCTTAGTTGTTAAACTCGCAGTCAAAGGCTATATTTACATAAAACATTACACGTAAAGAAATTACTGACATACATAATTTTACGTTCTGTTATAAGATGCAGTGATTGTTGATACAACTACACAGTACTGGAGGGGGCGCAGCTAATCCTGAATATCGAGATGATTTTCCAACAGTGCAAGCAGACTAAACAGTTTCTCAATCAGCAGTTTGTGGTAGTAATGTCAGGGCTGGACCAGAAGAGTACGTCACAGTCATGAGTTCCAAATCAATGAACGGCACAGGAGACTTGCAGTCCTGGCAGCTTCACACTAGCTGTCTCCAGTAGCTTTAATCCTTTGGAGACTGTAGGTAAAAACGTACAGATAATCCAAGAAATTCGGAAGAAGTGTAGCAGCAAAGGAAATGAGATGCAAACCAAGCGTGGGAAGAATAGTTCCGAGAAGATCAGGAAGGTCTTACTCGTGGATAGCGGTCCTGGAAGACGAATGTCAGAAGTCGTAGAGATCTCTTTGAGGAGTGGTTTCCAGATAACTAGTATTTCAAAGACGTAGCTTGTGTTTTTTTTTTCAATTTCTTTATAAGGGTTTAGCGCTCTTCCCGTACAGCCGTCTACATACAATTTATAATACTGCAGAGATACTTCCTAATATTTCTTAGTAGGTTTAATAATTAACTGAAGTACATCGGAGGCAGTATCATTTGCTTAACTACATTAAGAAAGATAACGAGTGAGTTTCAGTTACAGTTAGTAATTTATATAACCAGAAACTTTATTTAACTTTGCTTTCAAAATTTAATATTTCGTTATAAATACTGCAAACTCAGTGCTTTCTGATTCATTTTCTTTCTCGTGACCGGTGTGTTGTGGAAAGGTGTGACAACCTTCTGTTGCCACGTCAGTGATTATTTGCTGGCACACATTATTTTCTGGCACACCAGCTCTTTGGTGCCACTATCGATTACCCGGCTGTACTAGGATCGTGCCCCTGTTGTCATCTCGCGAGTGTCTGGAGCTCGGGAAGTCGGTGTTGGATTCGCTACGAGGCGCAAGGACGTGCTTGCGTGGGCGAAAGAGGAGGACACGCGTGCTCGGCCAGCAGCGGCACGGCGGGTCGACCTCGTAAGCCGGTTGCGGGTTTGTGGTGGGCCTGCCTGATGTCAACTCTGGGCGTTGTTCGTCGCATTGCCTTGGTGCCTGTTTCCCGCAGAGACCCATCCCTGGAGACCATCTCGAACAACGCTCTCCAACGAAGGTATAAGTAATTTTGGTGCCTTCGTTTCGTTGAACGGTTTGCGTTGCAGTGAGTGTACTCGTTGCTTGGTTGCCCTAATGTACGTGTTGTAGAAGTAAGAGCAGCCGGGAGAGTGTGTAACTGCACGGAGACCAGCAGTTACTATTTCTTTTTATAAATCCGCTGGTTGGATTACTATTAGGAAGCTGATTAGCTCGAAGGTGTGTGTGTTATATTT